>NC_048299.1:171755927-171790575 GCF_013100865.1 Trachemys scripta elegans
GGGGGCTGCCCGGCAAACCGTGAAGCCGGTAATGCTTGGGCTTTGGGCAACCCCTATGCCTCCAGATCCTGCGCCCCCAGCCAGGCACTTCCCCTCCCGGGCTCCAGCTGCGCTGGGGAAGCACTGGCCGGGGGCGCAGGGTCTGGGGGCTGCCCGGCAAACCGTGAAGCCGGTAGCGCTCGGGCAGCCCTTTCCGGTGGCTGGGAGTGGGAGGAAGGAGGGGGCGGAGTTGGGGTGGGGAAATGGGCGGGGCCAGGGCCCGTGGAGGGTCCTCTTTTTTTTTTTTTTTTTATTTGTTAGATATGGTAACCCTAGTTTTAATGTTGAAGAGTGACATGGTCATATTAAAATCTCTCAATCTTATTCTATTCAAATTAATACAACATATTCTGATGGGATGTTTCTGCTTCCATTCCCCTAGAGATTTTAAGGAATTTGGGAGTGGCACTCAGTGGGATACAAAGCTATCCGTGGACTTTACTGACAGCAGCTAGTGTGACAGCAGCTAGTGACAGCTGGCACAGAGACAAAGCGGGAGGCCAATATTAAGAAAATTGCTTCCAATCTATCTTAATATTTTGTGTTTCGCCCACAAGAGAGCTAGACCTGCAATGGTCTTGTGTGTTTATACAGCTTAAGTTTCCACAACTTCTGCCAGATGACTCCATGCACATCAAGTTCAGCACTTTTCACTTTCAAAATGATGGCGTATTGAATATCTCTTGAGCCGTTTCAATGAGGCGTTTTGAATATGCACCCAATGCTGTGGAATTGGGCTTGTCATGTGGAGCTCAACTACAAGCACCAATTTAAAATAATCACATTGTACTTATGTACAGAAAGCTCATCAGCTGAGTTTGTCCATATTGTCTTTTTAAATGGAGTAATGTTCTCATGAATTGCTGCTATTTAAACTTTTAAACAAAAAATGTATTTGCAACAGATCACCTTCAAATGTGCCTTTGCAAAAATGTTAAATGAGCTTGATTTGGGGCCTAAATAGTAATGAAACTGCTGGAATTTTATATGAATTGCAGAATTCTCATGGCTAGTTTTCAAGTTGAATTTAATTAGTGCAGATTTATAAATGATTTATATGAAGTTCAAAGCTTTATAAAACCGATTCTGGCTAACGGTGACAGTTAAAATCAAGGGAATATTTTGCTGTAAATTACAGAGAGTTCATAACCAAAACTACTTTTGGTATGACCCAAATCTGTCAGTGTCTAATTTCATCATAGTTTGCCTCCTTGGAGATTATTCTATTCCTGCCTATGAAGATCATGTTATATAGCATCAAAGAGCAGGGCAGTGTGTAGTCTGTGTCTCTTTGCACATTGATCATTTACTGAAGATCATATCTATATCTTGATAGCTTTAGCTGATGAGCTGGAAGCATGATTCCTGTTCTGGTGGCGGGGAGGGAGAGGAGGGGAAGAGGAAACAGCTACAGATAAACACTGTACTCGCTATTCCTGAAAAGGTTGATGGAAAAATTAAAACCAAAAATGCCCCTCCCACCTGCGGGAAGGTCAGTGCAGCTTTGTAAGTTCTGGGATTGTATTTTCTGACATACACACACTACCTAATATATTGTGCAGTAACACTTCTGTTTGCACATAAATGCTGTGATATCTCTTTTAGAATCATTATCGAGTGGTCCAATTTCATAAGTGCAACAGAACAATTTGGAGATGATTTAAGCAAACAGAGCAGACCTCTGAGAGTAGATAAGATATTGGTAATGAGCTTTTGTTTGCTAAAAGGATGGAGTAGATTGTTGATAATTTGTACCATCAAGTGTTTGACCGCACTCTGGTTTGTTATGGGATATACTGGATACAAAATAACCAATGTCAGTCAGGTTTATTGCTATAGTCCAAGAATAATATGGTACAGGAAAATGGTTTTATGCGATTCCAGTCTCTGGGAAGCTGTCTAATGCAGTGATGTTGCATTTACCTTACACAGAAGGTGTGCTTCCAAAGTTACACCTCACAAGTAAAAGGTACTGTGTACATCATCTGAAACTAGATTCAACTAATCCGCTTTCTACCTTGTTTTTCTAGTACGATGGTGTTCCGCTTATCTTTGTTCTGAACACATGCATTTCAGGTGCCAAAGGATGTGAAGACACTTCCTAGGTTTGTAATAGAGTAGAACAATCATATGCCTTGTCCTCTTTCTTTGGGACCGGTACAGGCCTGTGAGAGTAACTCTTTCTGTTGCTATGGTAAAGTGCTCATCTATCCTGATCTTGACAGCTTCCCTATTTGCTCAAGCTAAAATTTACTTCAATGAGTGCAAGGGATTATGGGATACTTAGCATAAATTAGCAGGGTTATATAAAAATCAAAGGCCAATTTAGGCTATATAATTGCTATAATATTTGTGCTTAATGCTATTTATGCTTATTAAAATATAGTGTGTGACTAATATATATTATTATATGTATATATTGGTCAACAAGATATAACTTGCATTTTTCCATAACTTTTCATGTGATTTATTTATTTATTTTATTTTAATGTCTGGTACTAGAAATACCTCTGGTCAAGAGGTGAACTTTATTTAAGGAACCAACACTTATGATTCATGCTATCAGGGAGGAGAAGAACACTTCTGCTACTATCTATACATAGTTGAACTTCATGAGGTATGAGGGGTTGTTGCCATGACAAAACTGAGCATGGGAATTTGATTCTCTGTGTGTATTTGCACAGACCTGCCTGAGCATCATGTTTTTAAAAAAACTAATAGATGCTTTAATTTTAGAGAAAAATACAACTAGAGGGCAAGAAATCCTTCATGTGACGGAAGGAACAAAAAGTGCAGTAAATGCAACTGCATGCAATGAAATATGTCAATTTTAATGTGAACAGAGAGCTGCTCCAGAACTGTGTAACCCACTGAAAATGATCCCTTTCCCTTGACTCATCGTTTGATATTTCTATTGCTTGTTTACATGGAATACGGGGGATGATGATGGTACAGTGGCAAAATTGAAGGAATAGAATATGGTGACTTTAAACCTCTATGAACTATATCTTTTGTCCTAAGTAATCAAGTGGTGTTCAATCTTTAATCTATAGCTCACGGGAGCATCGGGACCTCTCCTATTGGAACTAGTACAAGTAAGTTACTGCCTGTTTTGCAAGCAGTCAAAGCACTTGCTTAAAGCTTGCCCGTTTGACTCAAGCTATAGTAGGTGCTCTTGTTCCTCCAGTGAAATGGGATTTTTCTTAAAAGCTGTAATAATTTCTTGGTTTTTATTTCTAAGATGTAATTAAATGGTTTTACTTCCCTTTCAGAGGTAAACTAGACTAGACTTAACTTGCTTTGGCAAAGGGATGGAGTAGACACAACTTGCCTTTTCCTTACCTTTGAATTCTATGTTAATTTTTCCTGTTTGATATCAATCGCCATGAAAATGGAGCTTTCAAAGACTTAAATATGTTTCTCTGTCTTGCCCATATTTTCATGTCCTACTTGTCTTGTTCTTTTTGAATACTTCAGTGAAAGAATTTGCTTCTTGTAGAGAAATGAAGCCATGTGTATCAGGTATCCTATCTCTTACTGCCAATCAATTGAACAGTCAGACTGAAAAAGCTCCTAAAGCCATTGCATCATGTTTCTAAGAGTTTAGATTGAGGAGTCAGACTCCATGTGGATTCCTCCTCTAACTACTCATTGAAAATATCATGTATCTCACACCGTTTCAGTGACTGTTCTACTATTGAAAGCAAATTAAGTCATAAATAGCTGTCGTCTCAAGTTGCTGTGGGGGAGGTCTAGGTTGGATATTCGGAAACACTATTTCACTAGGAGGTGGTGAAAGACTGGAATGGGTTACCTAGGGAGGTGGTGGAATCTCCATCCTCAGAGGTTTTTAAGGTCAGGCTTGACAAAGCCTTGGATGGGATGATTTAGTTGGTGTTGGTCCTGCTTTGAGTAGGGGTTTGAACTAGATGATCCCCTGAGGTCTCTTCCAACTCTAATATTCCATGAATCTATGATTCTGTTCCCCATGACTGGTAGAGGAAGGGGAGTGTCTCTTGATGACAACCCTACATTGCTTTTCATTTTTTTCCCTTTCTCTTCCCATCCCCTTAGATATTTTTTCTTTTCATTCATGTAAAATATTAAATATCCTTTAGTTATCTGTCTGGTTGTCTATAGATTTTCTGTCTTCTTACTGAACTGGTGCTATGCTCCAGCTGAAATCGTGCCATGCACCAGCTGAAAGTTTGTGAAACTTTGGTTTCTCCAATTGATTAGCTGGCAACATTGTGCCATGATGGGTCATGATGATTATTTCGTACTTGAAGCCAGTTAGTTGACTTTGGCAGCTCTCCTGAATATGTTCCCTTTACAAAGCCATAGATGATGGTAGTGGTATTTATCCACTCAGTTCCCTTATTTCCTTTCATCCTTTTAGTGGAAATAGAATTTAATTTTCTCACCCTTATTGTGAACCAAGAAAGATAATTCTGACATCAGTGCTCAAGAGGTGCAAAGATGCAACCAAAATGCACTGATGCTTATCAGTCTGGAGACTGAAATGACTTCACATGCAAATTAACTTTGACTACCACATGATCTGTTGATGACACTGAAGATTATTAGAGTGTAATGTACATGCCTTGACTTCTTGTTCAAGCTTCCATCTTTAAACCTTCTTTTCCAGGTGACAGAGATTTTGCATGATGTTACATCCATCAGTGTTTTGTTTTTGTGGTGCATGTATCTTGGCATTGGTCTGCCCTGGTAGCAGTTGTAATCAAAGGCTGCATGATGCAATTTTAAGAGTGTGAGATGAGTGATTGGAAATAGCAAGAGAAGCAGGCAGATTTAATCCTTTCCCAGGTGGTTTATTAGTGTTACCTATTCTTTCCTTCTCTTCCCTCCTTTCCACCTGCCGGCATAAACTGCTTGCAGTTAATGCTTTTGTGCTACTCTGACGCAGGCTGGCTATGTGCTAGAGCAGTTTTCCACTTCTGGGAATTAAATATCCACGCTATATGTGCAAATTAGTAGTGACATTTGAAAGGTTACAGTGGGGCTGAATACAGCTGCATTTTAATGCTTTTTGGATAGTTTGCCCCATGCAAAGAAAACATCAAACAATAGAGCAATTTAACAGGCTGTCTTCCATCCCACCCCCAAAACAATCATTACCATGTTGCAATTGGTACGGTGCTGAGAGACCACTAGCTGCAATGAGTGTGCCTGCAAAACCCTGCAAAGCTGATCTTAAAAAAGGAGGGCTATTCCCTGAGCAGTCTGATTTTTTTTTTGTTGGTTTTCTATAGGACCCTAATAAGCGGAGACCCCTCTTCTGTATCCTTTCTCCCTTAGCCTATCCTCACAGACTGGCTGACCTTATCTTGGCATGCAGAAGGCGAATGTGGCCTCTGGGTTGTAGTTAAATGTTAAGGAGAATTAATATTTCAAGTAGAGTATCTTCAGGGATGAACATTTAATTTTCCTGAAGGCTGGTAACATGTGAAAGTGATGTTATGTGGGGTTTGCCTATCCATTATTTTATCTGGGTCATGTCCTTTCCTTCTCTTTCTCCACTGCTCCTGTCCCGTTTCTCCCCCCCCCCCCCCCGCCCCTGTAGTGGGGTAGTTAACCCACTCCTGCCTGGAGGGGTTAAAAACAGCTGGGGAGAGGGCCGTGGCTGGGGCAAGCAGCTCCAAGGCTGATTGGGGAAGCAGCCTCAGCTGAGGCCACACCCCAATCAGGGCCCAGCTGGTCCTTATAAGAGGGAAGGGCCTGGCTGTGTAGGAGCTCACAGGTTACCTCGAGTGGAGCAGGATTGGGGGAAGGCCAGAAGAGCAGGGGAGCTCCAGCCTGGAAACCACCCAGGCTGCAGGCCTTGATAAAGGCCCAGAAGGGTACTTGGGCTGGAGAGGGCAGCCCAGGGATAGGCCAAGGCAGCAGGTCCAAACCCCCCCTGCCTGTGATGAGTGGCTTGTACACTGCAGTCTGCCCCAGTGAACGGGGGCTAGATGGTGACTGGCAGTAGCCTGCTACTGAGGCGAGGTGGGGATAGGGGGTTGGGGGTTCCCCTGAGTGGCGAAACCCAGATTGCTGCAGTGGGCAGAACCCCTAGGTAAAGGGCACCGGGATCTGGGAGGGACACGGGGGTCCAGCGGCATGTGGGACACTGGCCTGCAGAGGGTGTTCTGGATCTGGAAAAAGCAAATTCCCAGGAAACCAGCAGGAGGCGCCGCAGGGGTGAGTCTCGCACCATTACAGCCCCCCGTGGAGAGGCTTATGAACACTGATGAAAGATAGGAGAGGGACTTGCATACCTGCCTCTGTTTTAATTTTGAATCTGAAGTTGTTGATTATATTTGATGTGGTTTTCTTACCAGACACCTGCTGGGGGAATTCCTGGGGCGGGGGAGGAAGAATGGGAAATCAAAGCAGGAATCAAAGGATCAGCCAACAGGCAAGGACCAATTTTAAAAAAACCTATCTAAACATTTGTAAAAACCTGTCCTCTAAACAAGGCCTATAATCAGGGAGTGTTTGGGGAATTCAAAGTTCCTGTGGGACAGAAAGTGCCTGCAGGACTACAGTACAGTACAATGTGAACTCAGATGTTAATGAACTGCGTAGGCAAGAGGACTGGATTATCTTATAAATATTATAAATGACACTAACAAATTTATTAGAGCATAAATTTGTTAGTCTCTAAGGTGCCACAAGTACTCCTGTTCTTCTTTTTGCGGATACAGACTAACACGGCTGTTACTCTGAAACCTGTCATAAATGACACTGCACCCTTTTTGGTCCAGTGACTTTTTTTGATCGGGACTGTATCTTAGGCTAGAAAATGCAAGCTGACCCATTCCCAAAAGTTATAGAAACCATCCTCTGACTAAAATCTTGCTGGAAAACTGCCCTCTTAAAGGAGGATTTAGTCTTGTCAGACACACACCTAGAAATGCTTAAAATGCCAAAAGCCAGAAGTGATAAAGTTAAGCCTGCAGTTCCATCCTCCTCATGTCTGTTTCTGGTAGTAGAGGATTCTCCTTCAAACCATAACTTTCAGCCTGCTAGGGTTCTAGTGTGTAAGACAGCTTGTCAAGAGGCAGTGACAGAAATATTTGATGTGGTGGTTGAATTATTTCACAGTAGATACAACAGGGATATCTTCAAATATCCTCACCCATCTTTATCAGACCATATTTCCACCTTCAGAGATAGTGTTTGTTTAAAGGAACTTCAGCAGAGTTATAGAAAGCATTGTTTGTGTTCAGTTGTCCTGTATTGGTGGATGAAGGTAACTTTTTAAAGTTATCTTACAGATGGATACATTTATCCACTTTTGGTCATTTTTCTTGGGGAGCTTAGAAGAAAAGCTGGGCCAGCCAAACTTGAGGGTTTTTTTTTTTTTTTTTTTGCCCAGCAACATCTTTGTTATGTAAATTCTCCCAAGACCTTTCAGGTGTGCCAAGAGTTACACTAGAGATTAAAAATATAAGTGAATGCACACCAGGTTTCCTTGGCTTATTTGATATTTGTTAGTGGATTGGAGTAATTTCACTAATTTTGGGCAATGTGCATTATAGCAGGTAACAAAAAATGCAGGGGGAAACGATTGTAGTAAATGAATGGCGTAGTTTATGCTCTCTGTATATATATCTCCTCAATATATGTTCCATTCTATATGCATCCGAAGAAGTGGGCTGTAGTCCACGAAAGCTTATGCTCTAATAAATTTGTTAGTCTCTAAGGTGCCACAAGTACTCCTGTTCTTTTTGCGGATACAGACTAACACGGCTGCTACTCTGAAACCTGTAGATTACAAAAGCATTCTGAAGTGAGGTGAAAGGCTGTCCCACTGTAGTACTTATTCCTAACTGCAATACATGACACATGCTATGGCAGCTGTTTTTTCTAACCAGGACACTTGTCTACTCTGAGGCTCATTCAGTCTGACAATAAAAAAGAAAAAGCAATTTCTTAGACCCAAATCCTCTGTAGGCGGGCAAGGCCTCAAACGCAGTGGGATCATTGCCGTTCCGCTGTCGAGGGAAGATAGGATGGTAAGAGCTCCTGCAGGTGGTTGGCACCCCCTGCACACCATGGGAGCTCCCAGCAAAGAAGTCCATTGTTGGATGTAGAGTTGTTCCTCCATGAGCGGAGAGGGATAAAGGCAGTAGAAACTTTAGGCTAGGTTAGTGACAAGAAACAACGCTGTTGCTGCTCTGTAGTGTGTTTGGGGGTGAGCGTGCGGGAGGAGATCTCCTCCCTTTGTTCCCATGGAGTTGATGAATGTGCTGCCAAATTAAATAGGTCTGGGGTCTCTTTGGGCTTGTCAGACTTCATATTCAGCTGGTCTGAGGTAGAGAAATTACTTAAAATTGCATGTGAATTGACCATAATGGGGAGGAGGAAGGATGTTCAGAGACTGACAAGGTTTGATCACATGACAGTGTTGCAATTGTTGTAAACCCAGGACAAACAGCTACAAAGGGAGTGGGGGGTTAGTAATTAGTCCCAGAGGGTTAAAAGGCCTCTTCCTATCCACTGAGGAGAGAGAACCATGGGGAAATAAGGTTCAGCTGGAAAAGGGGTTACCAGGGAACTAATTAGGTTCAGCTGGCTCCACCTGCTTGAGACCTTTTTAAACCCTCCCCTGTGTGGAAGTAAGGGGGGTGGGGTGAGAGAAGCAGGGAAGCTGCCAGTAGGCTGGGTGCAGCAAGACACTGAACCCTTCCAGGAAGGAAGGCTACACTCCCTCCCCAGAAGGGAAGAAAAACAAGCACAAGGGACTGACTGGGGAAAAGAATAGCTGGACCCTGTGCTACCGGTAAGGATTTGCCTTGCCCAAGCCTGTGTCTCCAAGGCTAAAAAGGACTGAGCCTGCTGAGGAGGAGAAGGTACTTTGCCACGCAATATGTCACCACTTTGTGTGAAAGTGGCATTGTGTGTCCCATACTGTGCTAATGGAGATATGTTCAATTGTGAATGGGTGGAGTTCCCAAACCCACTCTGCACATATGAATTAGCATTCGAAGTAAGCACATGCACACAAGTGTCCAAACAGAGGGAGAGTGCATCTCAACACCCCGCACGCTAGATTCAACAATGGGCTTCTTTGCTGGGAGCTCCCATGGTGTGCAAGGGGTGCCAACCACCTGCATGAGCTCTTACCATCCTGCCTTCCCTCTACAGTGGAACTGCAATGACCCCCCTCTGTTTGGACACTCGTGTGCGTGTGCTTACTTTGAATGCTAATTCATATGTGCAGAGTGGGGTTGGGAACTCCACCCATTCACAATTATAATGGTAGCGTCCCTTGAAAAACTGACATCAAGGGGAAGCATAACAAACAATTGCCCTAAAACGTTTGCTCGATGAAACTTGCTCGAGGGCAGAGGTACTTGAAGCTGTGGAGGGCCTTTCTCAGACCATCTGCACCCAGGTGAATGTCTATCAAACAGTTCTCTCTGTCCAAGTTCCAGGAAAAGATTGCCTCAGATAGTCTGTCCCCCAGCTATTTATGCCTCAAATAACAAAGAAAAGACTGATTTGTAAAATTTTTGTTTATTTACAATGTTAAGTGTTACAGGAAAATCAATTTAAAAAGTCGACACCTTTTTTGTTTTTCAAAGTTGCAGCATTTTGGTGTTTAAAATACATGTAAAGAACTCGGAATATACCTGATTCCAGTCTTTCTGGTGGTTTGGATTGGTAAGGTGATGCTTTTGTATATTTCTATTTTTTTTCCAGCCCTTTGAACATTTTCAAGTAAGGCAATCTGTTGTTGTTTTCCTTTTTAAAATTAGGCTTCAACGAAACAAAAGACAATCTTTAAAACTTATCTGGGTTTGGTTTTCAGAGTAAAACTTTTAACCATTGAATGCTGATGTTTTCCAGACTGCCAGTCAAATGAATGTTTAGGAACATGTTCATGCTGTCTGCACCCAAAGGTTACGGATTCTATTCAGACTAAACTCAGGATTCCATATTGGGCCAAAAAACCTCTTCCCATTGCTCCACCTCTATCGTGTGTCTGAGATTAACTTGCATGACATCCCAATTAATAATTATGCCTTCTGACTCTGGAATCTTGCTCCTGATATGAGGCTAAAATTACTTCCTGTAATGTCTGAGAGGCAGAGTGACAACTGTGACTATATGAAAAATCATGGGACTTCCTGTCAACTCTGCTTTGGTGCCAAGTGGTGCCTAGGCACTAGCTCATAAATCTCTAATAATCCATCATTTCAATTTACTTCTATTCATTGACCAGCTGCCTTCTCCAGCATCTAGTCAGTTGACCTGCTTTTGTCTGTGCCCATCACAGCAGGAGACATTTCTCATACAAAATCTACACCTGCAAGGTCTTCCAAAGTTTTACCCACATTTAAAGAGCTCACACTTCCCATGTGATGTTTGCAGTGTTGTTGTAGCCATGTTGGTCCCAGGATATTGGAGAGACAAGATGGATGGGATGATGTCTTTTAGTGCCCTGAAAAAGAGCTCTCTGGAGATGGAAAGTGTCTCTCCCACCAATAGAAGATACTACCTCACCCACCTTGTCTCTAACTTCCCATTTGAATCCGATTGACTAGTTGCTCACTTCTTATTGGAGAGAACTGCCGAGCAAGGTCTCTCTGAAGTGCCAACTTAAGCTATTCATCCATGCTGATTAATTCTGTGTGTGTTTGTTCTTTTCTTTTTTAACGTGTCGGGAAGGGTGAGACTTTCATTGTGGACAGAATGAAGACATCTGCTCAAGGGGGAGCAAGAATGTGGCTGTGTGATGCAATGAGCAGGAGTTAAAAGATATTCCAGTGCCATTTATGTAAATACTTTACTACTGCATAGGGTGACCAGATGTCCCGATTTTATAGGGACAGTCCTGATTTTTGGGTATTTTTCTTACATAGGCTCCTATTTACCCCTCCCCCCCCCATCCCCATCCCAATTTTTCACACTTGCTGTCTGGTCACCCTACTACTGCAGCTAGTTTTGCTCATCTGATTTATTAAGACATTGCACAGTAACAAGGCTGCTTAAATGAGCTGTCTGTGCTGCAGTGAGGATTTCAGTCTTCTGCTTCAGTATAATGGTTGCATTCAAGCAGTCCAAGTCATAACTAAAAGAGGTCCAAATCAGGGATCTGACTCAGGGTTGGCCCTACCTATGATGGTGCCCTATGCAGCCCGAGCACCTGCACCCCCCCTGTGGGGGGAGCGGCCACTCTGCTGGGGGGCTGGCCTCTCCGCGGGGGGAGGGAGAGGGGAGAGAGGAACTGCGCTCAAGGGCTGCAGGAGCTGTGAGGGGTCAGCGGCAGGGCAGGGAGGCCCAGGGCAGCACGGGGGATTAGCGGTGGGCCTGGCGCTGGCAGCAGGAGTTTGTTTAGTTTGGAAAAGAGTTGGATTCACTCCTTTTAAGGTTCAATTTCTTTTCCAGAGACCTCTCATATAGCATGGGAATTTGATTCACACGCAGGCTGTTTGTGCATTGGTATTTTCCTTCACAGACATTTGAGACTCTTTGTGGCTTTTAAGGGCTTGCCCTCACTACGTTATTTTTTAAATTAAATTAAAAATCATGGGATTTCCTGTCAACTCTGCTTTGGTGACAAGTGGTCAAAGAATTTACTCAGAAATTCCTCCTAGCTTTAACTGGACCAACTAGCACACTCTAAAGTACAACTGCTTTACAATGTAAAGTACAATGTCTCGACTAGAGTTCTCAAAGGAGTTAATTAAATGGAGTTAGGTAACTGCATCTAACATCACACCTTTAAACCCTAATCTAGACAAGGCCAAAGAGACTGTAGGCCTGGTCCAAAATCCACTGAAGTCAACCGACTCCCGTTGTCTTCAATAAGTTTTGGATTAGGCCCTATGTGCATAAAGCAAATGTGTGGTGCATATTTCTGTGCATGCTGAAGTTGTAAATGTGGGGCACAGGGACTATGACACTAATTATTCTGCCATTAGTTGCATTATTTTCCAGAAATTAGAATAATTTCTATGATGATGGAGGGAGGTTTGATGTCCTCGGGACAGACATATGATGGAGTGTGTTTTGAGAGAGGCTGTGAAGTGGCAGAATGGGGGTGCTAATGGAGTTGGGCACAGGTATGAATTATCTATCCTGTTTGATTTCCATAAGCAGTCTTGACTAAATTAGTCAAAACAGGTTGACCACTCAGCTGCCTTTCAGCTTAAGTCAGCAAAGTATGACACAGGTATTCTGGAGGCCCTCCACGTACATAGGATGTGTCAAAACCTTTTAGTCTGAATAAAACCCTACCTTTTGAAGGCTACCATGAAAATGTGACCACTCTTTGGGTTTCCCAGTGAAATGTTTTGTAAGGCATTGTGTCAGCATTAGAGATTGACGAATGTACCACCTTTTTTTTGCATGTGGGAGGGGGATGATGTCTCACATGGCCTCTCTCATTTTGATGGTGATCTTGGACAAAGCACTTAAAGCTACACACAGTTAAAATCTAAATAGCAATACATTAATAAATGTCTGGTACAAAGACCTGATAAATGTAACCAAACTGAGTCAGAGTTTACACTAAAACTGTGTCTTGTAACTCAGTCTCTTTTTATTTAGAAAAAGTGAAAAATACTACAATGTAGTATTGAGTTACTGTACTTATTGTGCTTTCTTATTGTTCAGAACCCCATTTGCTGCAGCAAAGTAGTCTTTATGGAAACCATTCCTGATTTCTGTCACAGGAGGGACCTTCTTCATATCGGTTCTTAAAGGCCTTTTCTGGTACGTCTATAAAGAGCAAAATCCCAAGGTAAATAATTGGTTTAGTTTAGTAGAAGCGCGCGCACACCCAGGGTACATCTATACTTACCTCCGGGTCCAGCAGTAAGCAATCAATCTTCTGGGATCGATTTATCGCGTCTTGTCTAGACGCGATAAATCGATCCCGGAAGTGCTCGCTGTTGACGCCGGTACTCCTGCTCCGTGAGAGGAGTACGCGGAGTCGACAGGGAAGCCTGCCTGCAGCGTGTGGACCCGCGATAAGTTCGAACTAAGATACTTCAACTTCAGTTACATTATTCACGTAGCTGCAGTTGCGTATCTTAGTTCGAAGCAGGGGGTTAGTGTGGACCAGCTCTCCCCCCCCCCCCCCACAGTACTTTTTACAATTAATTGTAAAAGTTTGACTTGAGCTCTCAGCTGTTCTCTAGAGGCAAATATGTATCTGCTTACAGGTTGAATTAAGGGAGCTATGCTATGTACAATATAGGATGCATTTATTGGTATTACTGTAACACCTAAAGATCTTGACTGAGACAAAGGACCCATTGTGCTAGGTGCTGTATGTACACCTAGAGCAGAGGTCTCAAACATGCGGCCCGTGGGGTTCTTTTGTGTGGCCCGCCAAGCTCCCCACGCCCTCCCGCCTACCCCACAGCACCGTGAGCCCCGCACCGCTGGACTAGATACTGGTGTTGTCTGTGGCTTTTAGAAAGAAAAAAAGCCCTTTTCTTTACAGGTCTGTCCTACTGCTTTTTAGCCACTCAGGCTTAGTGTCCTTTCTAAGTACTACCATCCCTGCAGCCCTGGGAAGGGGGAAGAGTAGAGGGCTCCGTGCTCTCACTTCCAGGCACTGCCCTCCGCAGCTCCCATTGGCTGGGAACGGGGAACTGTGGCCAATGGGAGCTTTGGGGGAGGTACCTGGAGGAGCAAGAGCAGCACATGGCGCTGTTTCCGCCCCCCCCTGCCCCTCCGGGACTCCGGCTAGGGTGACCCAGATGTCCCGACTTCCTCAACTGGAAGCTGCAAGCAGGGACTTTATTCCCGGACTCCAAAGCCCATACTGTAGAGCTGATATTTTTAAATGATATGATTTAACTTTCCTGTCACCTGTAATTTCTAAAATTATTTTCCATTTACAAACTTGAGAAATGTAAATTGCACCTGACATTTCTTCAATTTGATGCTCACTGTTAGAGTTAAGCACCAATGCCTGTTGACTTTTTCTAACGATGCTCTTTCTATGTGAGTCTCCCCAAAATATTAAAAATTTATAGAGGTTCCTTTTCTTTCACCCTCCTCTCCAACCTCTAGCCAGAGTCCTTTACTTATAACTAGTAATGTTTGCTGAGGTATGACCACATTTCTTTGACTCACATAAAACAGTTTGTGGTCTCTCAATAGGCCTGTTTATCATCCCAACTGGTAAATGAGAAACTAGATTTTAATGGGCATGCATTCTACTGAGGAAAATGCAGACAAGTTTAAGTGGGCATCTATGCTGATCAGCAGTTAATCTCTTGTCAATAATTAATAAAATTTAATATTATAATAATTATTAATAATAATAGTCTAAATACTGATTTCAACAAGATCAGGGGCTATCGTGTTGTCTTTGACTTACCCTAAGAGATTAGGTAAGGCACATCTAAACTGGCAGAGTTACATCGCCAGCAGTTACAGGGCCACTCAGAGAGTGCTGAAGGGAAACCGCTGTTGTGTGTTCACACTATTAGCTGCCTGCGCAATAGCGTGTTCACACTTGAGGCACTTGCAGCGGTATTCGGAGTGGTGCACTCTGGGCAGCTATCCCACAAATCATCTCTTCCTCTTTTGCCACTAAGAGTTGTGGGAAGGCGGAGGGGGGGTCACGGGGCATCCTGGGTCCTGTCCCAAGGCCCTGTGATGCATTGCTTCGCATTCCAGCAATCCCTGTGCTTCCGTTCACGTTTGGCGCCATCTTTCAGTGGTTTGTGTACTGCGCGCTCTTCCTCTTCAGTCTGCAGGAATGGATCCTGCACTGTTGACCAATATGCTACTTGCTCTCACTAACACGTCAGGAGTGGCAGTGGAGTTATTCCTTAAACTACAAAGGCAAGTGGAGTTCAACATTGATCTCGCCACACATAGTAGCTACAACACAAGATTGCTTGTGGCATTCGTGAAGGTGCTGAACACAGTGGAACGCCGCTTTTGGGCTCAGGAAACCAGCACTGAGTGGTGGGATCACATTGTTATGCACATCTGGGACGATGAGCAGTGGCTGCAGAACTTTCGGATGAGGAAAGCCACATTCATGTGTGATGAGCTCGCCCCAGCTTTGTGGCGCAAAGACACGAGAATGAGAGCTGCCCTGTCATTGGAAAAACACGAGGCGATTGCCCTGTGGAAGCTGGCTACTCCAGACTGCAACTGATTGGTCGCTAACCAGTTCAGAGTGGCAAAGTCAACCTTTGGACTTAAGTTGACGGAAGTGTGCAGGGCCATTAATCACATCCTTCTCCAAAAGATTGTGACTCTGGGCCACGTGCGTGAGATTGTGGATGGCTTTGCACAAATGGGCTTCCCTAACAGCAGAGGGGCGATAGATAGCACACACATTCCAATTCTGGCACCAGGCCACCGAGTACATTAATCTAAAGGGGTATTTCTCAATGGTTCTCCAGGCGCTTGTTGATCACTGTGGGCGTTTCACGGACATTAACACAGGCTGGTCTGGAAAGATGCATGACATGTGCATCTTTCGGAACATTGGCCTGTTCAGGAAGCTGCAAGCAGGGACTTTATTCCAGGACCAGAAGATCACCGTAGGGGAATTGGAAATGCCCATTTTGATCCTGGGAGACCCCATCTACCCCTTAATGCCGTGGCTTATGAAGGATCACACAGGGCACCTTGACAGCAGCAAGGAGCATTTCACCAACAGACTGCGCAAGTACAGAATGACTGTTGAGTGTGCTTTTGGCCATTTAAAGGCCCGCTGGTGCTGCCTATATGGGATGCTGGACCTGGCTGATGACAATATTCCTATGCTTATAGCTGCTCCATAATATGTGTGAAGGGAAGGGTGAAAGCTTCACTCAGGGTTGGACCACTGAGGCTCAGCGCCTGGAGGCTGAATTTGAACAGCCAGAGACCAGGGCTATTAGAGGGGTGCAGCATGGGGCCATAAGGATCAGGGATGCCTTGAGGAAGCAATTTGAAGCTGAAATCCACTAATATTTGTTGCTATGCTCAGGAGTGCAGTGCTTGTAATGCTAGGAGGTGATGGCGATTGGTGCAGACGATGCACTATGAAGGTTTTAAGAAAATTCCCTGTTGCTTTGCAGGGCTCTGTTTGCTTTCAGTTGATGGAATAAAGATTGCTTTCAAACCCAAACAATTCTTTTATTAAAAAACAACAACCGGAGGAGAGACACAAACAAAAAACACATCAGCACTGTGCGGGAAGGGGGGGGTCCCAGGACAGTTAAAGATTTGTGTATGTCCAGGTATCCTATGCAACCATGTCCTTTGCAGTACACTGCAGCGGGTACTGTTCTTCAGCAAGGCTAAACTGCAGAGGGATGGGTGTTGAGTGCAGTGGGTAGTGGGAGTCCACAGGGCTGGACCGTGACAGGGCAGGAGTGGAATGCAGCAGGTACAGACTGGAGCCAGGAGGTTGATAAGACTGTGTTGGCGGTGTCTGGGGGGCGCATGGGAAAGAGTTTTGCGACAGCGGTTGCAGGGGAGGGCGGGCGCGGAACTGCTCGGTTTGCACTGCTAGTAGCGCCTGGAGCGTGTCTGCTTGGTGCTCCATAACCTTTAAGAGTCACTTCGTTCTGGTGCGCCACGTTCTCCTTTCGGTCCCTCTTCTCGCTGTCCTGCCACTCCTTCAATTCATGTTTTTCAGCCATGGAGTGCATCATAACATCACGCAGAAAGTTCTCTTTAGTTTTTCGTAGCCGCTTTCTAATTCTGCACAGCCTTTCAGCCGGCATAACAAAGAGGGAGGCTGGGCTCCCAAGGTCATCTCTGTGAAGCCAAAATGCAACATTTTACAGAAGCAGTATTGTTTGCAACATGCAGGCCACTGAGTCAGTGATTTAAAACACCGTCACTATTCACATACCTGTCGCTAACTGGCTAACCCCAGACAAGCACACATGAGCCACAAGACCCCCAAAATGGTGAGTAACCGCAGAGGCAGGAGAAATCACTCTTCCCGGACCCTGCTGTACACTGGGCATGTAGCTCTTGGGGAGAGCCAGCACTGTAGGGGGGACCTTATAATCATTACTGTCCCATAATGAACACAGCCTGTGGAAAATGTGGGAAGATATCTCGCTGCTGAGGGTGAGCAGGGAATCAAGGGAGGGTCTTCTCCAAGACTGTGGCTTCCATCCTGGCCTTTATGCGGCTCACCTGTGTGCAGCAATAGTCCCCCAGAGTGTCGACACAGTGGCGCAGAAAAGTTACCCTTAATAGGACAAGAAACAAAGCAGCTCTGCCAAAGAACCTGCAGCAGCAGATTGCCCAGTAGCTTCATGGGAGTTTCATGGAGATCTGAGGCAGATTCCCTTGAAGTGAGGGAGTCAATCAACACCCTGTTCTGCTCAGACTAGGCATGTGGTGGTACGCGCATCATACAGACACAAGCCTGCTTTCTGCAACCCTCCTGCCCCCAACAACTCGCTTCAGCAATTCCCCAAATCAAAGCCACTTACCAGGGGCTTCCTCTCCTGTTTGCGCTTCACCAAGTTCCGACCGCTGTGACTGGCTAGCCTCCTCTGGGGTAGAGAAGGGCTCCTGGCTGCATGCATCTCTGGCCTCCGAGTCATCCTCTCCCTCTGGGTCCCCCTCCTCATCCAAGATTTCCTCTTCCTGGCTCGGTCCACCCTTGACTGTCACACGAGCCACCGAAGTATCCACAATGGTCTTCGCAGTGGAGGTGGGGTTGCTGCCGAGTATTGCTTCCAGCTCCTTATAGAACCGGCAGCTCGTGGGCGCAGCACCAGAACGGCGGTTTGCCTCCCGCACCTTGTGGTAGATGTTTCGCAGCTCCTTCACTTTGACCCTGCACTGCAATGTGTCCCAGTCATGACCCCTTTCTGTCATGCATTGTGAAATCTGTCCGTAGGTATCATAATTCCTATGGCTGGAGTGCAGCTGGGACTGAACAGCCTCCTTTCCCCAAATGCTGATGAGGTCCAGCAGCTCGGCATTGCTTCATGTGCGGGATAGCCTAGTGTATGGGGCAGGCATGGTAACCTAGAAAGATGCGCTGAGACCACTGTACACGTCACCGAGCAAACAGGAAGGGGACTTTCAATATTCCCAAGGAATTTAAGGGGTGGAGCACCTGAGCGCAGGGAAGTAGAGTTCAAACTGATGACCAGAGAGGTGAGAACAGGCATTGTGGGACACCTCCTAGAGGCCAATTGCAGTGCTGTGATCGACCAGGATGTCTACACTGGCACTGTGGTGCTGTGCCCCTGGCGCAGAAACCTGTACGCCTCTCGTTGGAGTGTGTGGTTTGTTTGTGTTTTTTTTTTTTTTAATTATTTATTTATTTACAGTGCTGCAACTGCGCCGTTTCTGCACACTAAGTAGCCTGGCAGTGTGTACATCTTGGGAGTTACACAACAGAAAGCTGCTTTATTGCACAGAAACTTGACAGTGTAGACAAGGCCTAAATGTAGAACTTCCAAAAACAGATACTGCTACGCATTTGTGTTAAGACTGGAGAAACGTGTAAAATGATATCAAAATTCTACTCTTTCTTTCTTGGAGTTGTGCTGATTCAGGGTACAAATCAAAATTTAAAAATTATATGGAGAAAATGTAAGGATGGGGAAAAAATAAGAAATTTATTTCAATTCACTTCTACATTAGGACGATATTTCCAAGCATGCATTTAAAACTAAAAGTAAAATGAAACTAATGCCTCAAAACCTGTTCAGTACACATTGAACACAGTTTGAATTGTATGGATAGGATCTGAGACCTGGTAATGGTTGGAGGTGTGACCTACTAGGGAGTTGAATTAAACTATGATCCTGCATGAAAGGCTATTGGTCCAAATTTTTTTATCTGATCAAATGGCTACAAGGATGTAATTTGAGACATAGCTCATTGTTGGCCCCATCTGATGCCCAGTTCTTCCATGGGTATTGGATAAGGCATTTTAATATACACATCACTCACTTTGCCAGAATTTTTCTCAATTTGCAGCCATTACAACAGGGTTATCCAGTGATAAAAGGCTCATTGTATTAAAACCGCACCAAATTCAGTCTTTGAGACTGGAACTTGCATTCTGCAGAGACTGCCTTATTGTTTTTGTTTTAAATAAATATATAGATAGATAGATATAAAAATTAAGCATAACTAAATCCTTTTGGCCGAACTCTGCTCTACTGATCATTGCAAATGCAGAGTACCCCCCTGACTTCAGTGGGATTGCTCCGAATTTAAAATGATTAGTGGAATTGAGAACATAATTTGGCCTCTTGCACTTAACCTAGTTGGATAGAATACATTGAAAGAAGGTCTGGTTTAAATCCCAAACATCTCTTGAAAGTTTTGTGTTAATAGTTTAAAAAAAAAAAAACACAAACAAAAACAAATGCAGAGATGAAATTCTGGCCCCACTGAAGTCCAATGAAAGTTTTGCCATCGATTTAAATGGGGCCAGATTCCTCAATAGATACTTACACAATTTATCAAGGTAAATCTGACATTTTATGATTAACTGATTAATATAAATTGTCCAGTTAGGAATGGCTATAATTTTGTTTTGTTTTAAAATGTATTCTGCAGTTTATTATACAGAATTCTCCATTTAATGCTACTGTTTTCCCATGAGAATTATCTTCTATTCTCCATCCATAAAGTTGTATAGGGTTTTGGATATTCCTGCATATTTTTTACATCTATTCTAAATACATCCTATTGCTTATTTGCATGTACTTGATTTATCTTTATATTTGGGGAGGAGTGGTGCCTTTTTCATTTTTGACTTTAAAAAAAAAAAAAAAAAAAAACTTTATAAAGAAGAAAATCCATTACCATTATTCATTACTCTTAGAATTGCCTACTATGATATTTCATATTGTCTATTGCATCTGTATTTTTGGCTTGATTGTTCCTGCCTTCACTCATGAGAATAAACCTTATGTTAGTAGTTCTAATGGAGTCAATGGGACTAATTGCACAAGGAAGGCTGGAAGGATTAGTTCCTTCTAACCTGAATTTGCTGAGGTCCTTCTATTGACTTCAGTCAGGCCTTTAATGCTCAAAAGTTAACACTTCTTATCTGTCACTGTATTTCCTTTGCTATTTTTATTGGCAGTTGAGGGCAGAAAAGAGCTTGCAGAAAGTGCTCAGAACACTGTAGAATTGGGCATTTAATGAGAAAAGAAATGGCATTTTCCTGAACTAACGATCACTTAATTTTTGAAGGTATGTTTTTTTCACATAGTTTACTGCAGGGGTTCTCAAACTGGCAGTCAGGACCCCTCAGGGGGTCATGAGGTTATATGGGGGCTCACAAGATGTCAGACTCCACCCCAAACTCTGCTTTGCCTCCAGCATTTATAATGGTGTTAAATATATAAAAAAGGTGTTTTTAATGTATGGGGGGGCGGGTCACACTTAGGGGCTTGCTATATGAAAGGGGTCACCAGTACAAAAGTTTGAGAACCACTGGTTTATTGCACCCATATTCCTCAACTGCTATAATAGCAAAAAACCAACCAAACAAAAAACAACAAACAAACATAAATACCCACCAAAAACAAAAACAAAAATCCGGTATTTTCTTTTAATAAAATGCTAACAAAACTTGATTGTATTAAGGTTTCTTATGTCATGGATCAGTCCATTTGGCAAAAACATTCCAGATCTCTGATTTCTGGTAGCACAATGCATGGTGGTATAAATTCACAGAGAGTTGCACTCATCAGCAAATCAGGAGCTTGATGAATAAATATAACCTGAAATCAGACCTCGGTGTATGATTTTTACATTCCCCAACTTACCTTAATATAAAAGTTTATAAACAGAATAACCAGTGTGGCCATGTATGAAGACTGGAACATGAGGCAACCAAATGGAAATCCACATGGCTTCACGGCAGCACTAAGAGTGTGGATAATGGTGAGCAGAAACTGAATCTGTAAAAGATAGATATACATTTTATTTATATAAATTTAGATGAGATTTTTTTTTTTTTTGGTTTATTACTATTTGAGCATTTTCAGGAAAGAGGATGGTGATCATTTAGTCAGGTATTTCCTATGCAATCTCCATATTATAATTTTTTTGTAGTTTGTGAGCATTCTGTTTGGGGGCATTGTTCTGAGGCTATCCAAATTATTCTCATATAAGGTCTAAAGAATTAAGGGTTGGCCATTTTATAGATATTTTGGAAAACACAAGTTTTATTACAGGACTGGCTGGCAAACTGGTAGCTATTCTCTTTTAATGGGGCTGGGATGTCCCCTAGAACACTTTGTGCCACCTACAGCATCATCTTTAAAGCAGAACCTAAGAGAAACCTGATGAATATCTGAGACCTGAAGAAGCAGTTTCAAAAGACTGAGCTGAAAATGGAACATCCATTTTAAAGGAGAAACTAGAAGTCTGGGTCAGGTAAAGAACTGTGTTGGTAGGCGTAAGAAGACCGCAAATAAAGGAGAAATGAGATGGGGAGGAAGCTGCAAAGATCCTTTTTTTATTATTATTATTATTATTTATTTATTTATTACCAAACACTGCCTAATTAACTGGATCATAAGATCCTATCCAACCAAATGAATTATGCGGTACTCCATGGAACCAATGTACTGTATGTAGTTTATTTAGAATGAGGCATTATTCTGTTTTAAGTATGCAGGAAAACAAAAGACCTAAGATGCAGTCCTGATTCAAAGAATACACATTTTCACAAGACTGTTCTAGAACTTTTTGCTAGTGTCTGTTCCCAAAATAAGAATAAAGAAGTCTTCTTTAAAATGCAAATGTGTAGAGCACATTCTTCTACTAGTAACGAGTGCAGCATGACACATGTTTTTGAAACACAACTCTTGATGTATTAATGCTGACTACAAAGGGCACATGGCTTTGTGTACTGTATCCAGACTAAAGCAGATTTTTCTAAATCAGAGCATGTTTGTCTTGTGCTCTTGCTGCTTTGTGGTGTGTGGTTTTGTTTTTTGTTTTTTTGTTTTTTCCTTCCCATTTTCTTATTGGACTATGGTTACGTTTCCTGCTTTGGAGAGACTTTGGTGCATGTAAGTAGCTGATGCAAAACTTTTTTTTTTTTTCTCAAATCCTACAATTTTAAAGCTCTATAGAAAAGTTAACTGAAAAGTATATCGTTTTAACATCTTACATAATTTATAGCTTTTATCATTTTTTAATCAGTGGTGCATTTAGCATGATTTAGTAGTGTCCATTTTCTATGAAGGCCATAAATAATGGGAGGGAGTTTCTCCTAGAATCACTACTGAATACTGTCTCCCTCAGTGAGTAATATGGTGTACTGTCGATGACTGAGAGGCCCATTTGTGGTTCTTTATCCTGTGATAGCAACTCTTAGAGGCAAAGTAGATGAGATAATTTTTTTATTAGCCCAATTTCTGTTGGTGAGGGAGACAAGCATTTAAGCTTATACAGAAGAGTTCTGTGGAGCTCGAAAGCTTGTCTCACTCATTAGGTAAAAAGATATTACCTTAACTACCTTGTTCTGTCTAATATTCTGGGACCGACACGGCTACAACAACACTGCATAAAGCAACACTTGTCAGGCCTGACATACTCATTACACCTCACGCACTGGTGTCATGATATTTATTTAAAAGGCAGCATGTAGTGTATCATTTGAAAGCTAATATCTCACTGATCATTAATATTCTTAAGTAATGTATGTATGTGGTGTGTATTAAGTGTTATGTCAGGGAAAGTTGGTAAATAGGTCTGTCCTATACAAAGGAATGCTTGGTCAACAGGCAGAGACAGTGAAGGTCCATTTACATATCAGGTAAACAAAGCTATTAAGCTAACAATCGGGAGCAGACAGCTTCTAGAAGGAAAGAGAAACTTTATCTGGGCTATACGGACAAGGGGTTTGAACTTCAAGTGACAAGCCATTGAATCAATTATAATACAGTAATATATACAAAGTTCATTGAATAAGCTGTTTTATGAAAGCCTATGACAGACTGGTGATTAATATATATTAAAATAACAGTATAAGGAATTATGGATATTCATTGATATTAGACTTTACAGCCTGTCCAATGAAAGGGAGAAACAGGTCTCTGCCAGACAGGTGGGAACAGCACAGCTATTTACCCGTCTCCTATGTAAATTTAAGCATGGTGGAATCAAAACAATGGAAACTCCACTTCCATTCTCCCAGGTATAGGAAAAACAGCTTGAGGTCATCCTGCCTCTTGAAACAAGGTAATTGAACTTTGGAAGATATAAGCAAAGACACAAACCATCTTTGGCATCCATCAATAGACAGACACAAGCTGTCCTGCAAGCTGAGAAAAATGGGTCCTTTGACCAACAGGGTGGTGAAGTTTCTGGGAACAGAATAAAGGTGAGAGAACTGTTTAGACAAAGATCTTTCACCTAGGAAGAAAACATCTTGTACTTCTGTGGAAAGTCCTGACTGAGGAAAAGTCAGCTATGACTGGGAAGAAGGAAGATTTGGTGAGATCAACCATCTTGAACAAAGTCTGTACCTGACTAAATTGAGTTTTAGACTTTTAGCTGCATGTTTTCACTATTATTTGCTTGCAACCATTTATAACTTTATTCCTTTTGTTTGACATCATTTAATCTGTCCCATTATTACTAAATCTGTTTTATTTTTACTATAAACCAACTCAGTGATTTGTTTGAAGGGAAAGGTTATTTACCCCAGTTAAATTAATATTCTGCAATGTTTGTGTCTCTCTTTAAAGGCTCAACTAACCTTATTTCTCTGAGTGGTCCTGGAGAGGGCCAGAAACTAAAGGGTACATGGTTTGGGGAAAATTTCAGGACTGGAAGTGTGTTGGGGTCAGTCTGCTAGTAGTAACCAAGGTTGGTGGAAGCCATGGTGAGACAGTTGTGCTGTAGGCTGGCTGCGAGAGTCAAAGTTGCTGATCCAGGGATGTCCGGCACATAGACACTTAGGATGTGACCTGCATGCTTGTATGCTGGTTGCTGGCATCCAGTTTGTGAGGCACAACAGTAGGGCATTTCAGGCACCAAGGTTTACAAGGCAGGTGGTGACACTGCCCCACACTGGTCTGAATTGTGCCCCCAAACATGACACTGTCAAAGTATACTGCATGGCACTATTGCGACATTTGAATCTTAACTGGCTCAATCCTGGAAAGTACTGCACACAGTGAACTTCTGTTGATAGCAAGAACCAGGCCCATTCTATTTACTTGCAAATGTATCCTAAGATTTTTACCCTATAACAAATACAAAATAAAGGCCAGACTTTTTTTTTTTTTTTTTTTAATGAAAGGAAAGATTGGCAGCCAAAAAAGTATGCAAATCTTTTTTTTATGCCAACAAGTTAGTCCACTTTTAAAAAGCTTGCCTCTGACCGTAATCCTACAAGGTTCAAACAATTAAAATCCGAATTAAACCATAAGTAGAATCAATGTACTGTGTTAAAAACAACAAAATCTGGAATGAAAATGGCTGTTAAGGTAGGTGCAAAACTCCATTTCACATCCTTAGCCTTAATAATAAGGTTTGGTATCTTTTAAGTCAAGTTAATATGTCTGTCTTTTTGCATTTATGAACAGGCTTTACTTAAAGAATGGTTCTGCTCTGAAAATTTACTCCCTAAAAATGGCATGGAGGGAGGAGGGCACATTGATTATTTCTCAGCGATGCCAGATCGTATCTGAAATCAAGTAAAAGGATGTTTGTTCATTTTTCCGTGTGTGTGTTTAACTTCTGTTAGTACAGACAGCTCAAGCTGGATTCTCACTGGCTCATGTATCACCACCAACAAGGATTCTACAGTAGAACCTAGTTAACAAGTCTAGTGGTCTTGTGTGAGCCAGAGCTGTATTGACTTACCAGGTCTAACAGGAGTAAAATGCAATGAAAACATCATCAGTGAAGTAAGCAGCTGTAACTGAATAAACTGAGGGACTAAGTCTAATGTATAATAAAATACCTTTTGTATGTAGTTCTTTTTCAGAGAAGAACCACACTTAGAATATCCAATTGCTGTGGCTTTTAATCATCGTGCTTAAATAACTTGCTAAGTACTTCAGTCCTGTTCCACCCCGTGAGTTCAGTTCAGATGTATTAAGATAGTATTGAATAAACATAGTCTTTATGAAAATGGGCTCCCTAGGCCCTGTTCATATTAAGTTTATTCTAGAGTTTGATGCTGAATTTGGATTTGGCAGCACAATTTGAATTTGATCGTACTGAACTCTTATGAGGTTTTTTCACAAGATTTCTGCTTTTGGATCCGATCTGGAAACAAAGACTTTGGGGTTGAATTTGGATATAGGAATTTGAATCAGAGGTCCTTCCTCTCCCACATTTCAAAAGCTTTATATTTAAGGTTACAGTTTTATGCTACCTCCTTTGACAAAAAAAAATCTATTAAAATTAAAGAGTGAAAAATAAATGTACCAGTTGTGCCTGAGTGAGGTATTTCTTCCACCACAGATACTTGCGCATGGAAGGAATGACAGAAAATCCATAGTAGGAGTACATGAGAACATGGATAAAACTATTCAAAGTGGGTCCAAAGAAACCTGTAAGAATCCAACAAAGAAAACATTTTATTCAATGGTATCACTGGGGGTGGGGTGAAGGACTTTCTACCAGGAACTATGTTCTTAGAATTTACAGGCAGGGACTTTTACTGATCTACAAGTGGTCTCACTAGCGTTCTGACACTGCGTCCAGTAATAATGCTCTTTACCTTTTTTTTTTTTTCCTCTCACTTCTGGTCAGGATACTCTTGGACTTGCACTGGATTCCACACTAGGGATTGCTGACCTTCCCTCCCACCACACCACCACAAAAAAGTCTTACTACACTGTGACACGAGTTCCATTGGTACCAGCTAGCAAAGGGTTCACTTTTCTTTGCAAGCAACTCCTGTCTCAGACATGGCGCGCACACTGCTTTCATTGTAGTTATCCATGAAGGCTGGCATGTGCTATCTCTACTGAAAGCTTGTAGTTTATCGATACTCATAATCATTGGGGGATGTGTGTACAGGGAATAGTTAAGGAACAATGTAACTATACTGAAAATTATACCCTTATGGTCTTGGAGTGGAAGTGGTTTACAAGGAGAATATGTCTCAGTGATGGCTGGTTGAAGCAGGAGGAAGTTGTCACCCTTCCCAGGCTAGTCAATTATGTAATACATTGCTTCATTGTCCATCATTGCACCAACCCACAAAAGTCAATGGAAAACCATCAAAGACAATCTATAAACATTTAAACTATTTGACACTGAAAAGGAACAGTGTGACAGCCTGAGGATCACCCTGTTTGTGAATAAAAACTGATTGAGTATATCACGGGCTGGAGAAAGATATGCTGGATCCACTCACTGAGGAGGTACCTTGATGAGTAGGGGTGCTTCATGAGAGATTGGGTCCTGGCTCTTTGGAGCTAGCAAGCATTGCAAAAGACTGAACTTTGGGGTGAGAATCAACTCCATTAAATAGTAAAGGTGACTATTAAAATGCAAACTAGGGCCTACATTTATTGTGATGTGTGTAACCATTTGTTTCCATGGCTTACACTTGATTCTGATTGAATCTCTATCCTTTCTTAAAACTGAGTTCAGTTACAGTAAAACAAAAGGAAACAAGTGCTGTTCTTAGTACTGAAACAGTGATCTAAGGTAAAATGGGTAAACTGGGGCACACTGCTCCTTTGGGAATAGAGGCTTTGGGATTTCTGGGGGTATCCAGTGATCAGGGGCTGGTTACCACAGGTGGACACTTTGAAGGGACTTGGAGGCTGGGGTACATCTACTGTCACCCTGCAGGGCTGGTATAGAGGAGAGTGCTAGAGTGGCTGACAGGCTGGTTGTGTTGGAGAGCTAATGCCTAGCTGGCACAGGCAAGTCTCCCTCATGCGGGAGGTGAGTGGGAACAAGATGATACTTGGCCCTGGGTGCCCTGAGAAGTGCCTCATACACCCAGCTCTTCTTCCTCCCTTGGTTTCTTTTTCTTTTATGTCAGAGGCTGTATATTTTACTCTATGATTTCCTTTCTGCCTTCTTCCTTTTTATTTTCTAGATTGCAGGCCATCCCTTCACTTTGTTCTAAAAATCCTTTGTCTGTCTTGGCATTCTAAGCTCTAAACACTCAGCTATTTTAGATTATGTTGTCATAAACACCAGCCTAGTGCCCAGGGAGGTAAAAGAACATGAAGGACTCCCATTACTGAACACTGCAGTGAGAGCTTTACTCTTTGTATTGGAGTACAATTCGTGTACTCGGGGCAAATTCTGTGGCCTTAATGGAGGAAAAGCTTTCACCGACTTCAGTGAATGTTTTGCTTGCTTAAGGACTACAGAATTTGGCTCCAAACAATATTTCACCATTACAATCAATTGCAGTAACTGAATATTAATTCTAGCATTCTGCATGATGTGGATAAATTACCCTATACCCTTTTGCCCGGATAGTTGAGCAGGAAGTAGCAATATTGCTAAGTTACATGTGTTCATTCTGTTAGTAGAATGTTCAGCAGCTACAGAATATGTTAACATTTGGTCAGAGAACAAATGGGTCTGATTCTTGTGACACAGGGCCCTCTCAGTGCTGAGGGTGCAGGGGGTTCATAGGGTTTTACAGGAATTTCTTTGGTCATGTATGCATATAATTTACTAAAGGGTGACATACAAGATCTTCACTGTGAGCCAGTAGCCCACTGGTTGACCTAATCACTGCAAAATGCATGTAGGGGTAATATTTAAGGACTTATGTCTCTATACTGAAAATTGTGTTCTTAAGGTCTTGGAGTTAAGGCAGGTCTCCAAGAGGTGACCTGCATCCAACGTGTTCCTTTCAGGGAGGCGGTGACAGACACTTACCTCCCTGTCTGATCACGAGTGTATTGTGTGTTGTCTACCTCACAATGGAGATCTATTTGCTGACCAAGGGCTTGTCTATACTACCACTTAAGGGGATGTAACTTGCATCGCTTAGAGATGTGAAAAAGACACCCCCTGAGCAATGCAAGTAACAGTGACCTAAGCACTGTCCATGCCGCGCTATGTCAGTGGCAGATACTTTCCTACCACCATAGCTTCTGCCTCTTGTGGAGGTGGAATAATTATGCTGCTAGAAGAGCGTTCTCCTGTTGGCATCACGCATCTTCACCAGACACGCTACAGTGGCACAGCTGCACCCATGTAGCATGGTAGTGTAGACTTGCCTTCAGCCCAGGTTCCAGTTGTAAGGTTACAGAATCTATAGGAAGAAACAAAGCACCAGCAGGTGTCCTGTTTATGAATGAAAACACAGGATGTGACTTGTATATCTTGGGAAGCAAAGAACGCACTGCGTCCTTCACCTAGGAGACCTGCTGTGCTGATATATTGATATCTATGTAAGCAGGGTCTGAATGAGCTGTCCCCTGACATCCAATGATGAACTGGGGGAAAAGATTTCAGGAACAGACCACATTTGCATTGACACACTCACTCTGCCTAGGTATTTAGCAGACAGAGCTGTTTTGCCAAAGTGATCAAGTTTGGCTGGTTTGGGGTTACAATTCACTTTAGAATTATCATCCTTATTGTATGAGCAGAACTGTACTTAGTATGCCCTTATTAAGGAGGTCACCCTAAACTGAAACTCACTTGCTAAGCAGGGGTTAAGGATGTCAAATCCCAGTGAAAATGAGATGGGGGTGGGATGGGTGTTCCTATCTGATGGTATGGACTCTGCCCTAAGAGTCCTAGACACCATTTGAGCCTCTCCTCTTTAGTGTCTAAAGACAGAGCTGATTGGACTCCCCTGAGAGTCCTTGTTTCTGTTCAGAAGTTACTAGAGTTGAAATCACTTGTGAGCAGGTCTAGGGGCTAAGCCTTAGACCTAGTGTGGAGACAGTGTTGTAGTGAAAGATAATGAAGAGAAAGAGCAGCTGAGATGCTCCCCCTACTCAGTGAGTTCACTAAGAGCTGGGTTTTATGGTGGAACTTCAGAATGCAACATTGCAGAGGTAGCAGTGAGTGGTAAGTAGCAGCAGCAGAGCTGAGGGTGGCAAAGACAGCAGCAGCAGAGGTGGTAGTGAGTGGCCAGTGGTGGCAGAGATAACAGTAGCTGACCAAAGGCAACCAATTGTGAGTGGAGTGCAGTATAGGACAAGGGGAGTGGTGTATTAAGGGGACATTTGTTTCCTATAAGGTAAGAAACTGAGGCAAAGGACATGACCCAACATACTGTGGGTTGGGTGTTTGCTTATGGTTAGATGCTTTCGAATTGGTTGCTGTGTTTTCCCAAATTAATAGTGGGTCTCCTTTCCCTTTTTAATAAGTTTTCTTTTGTTACACACAGACTTGGAGTTTGCAAGTGGGGAAGTACTGCCTCTTATGGGCGGTAGTTAGTTTTCCCAGATTACTGGGTGGGGGCTTGAGCTGGTTCTATTTTGGATTGGTAAGAGGAACCCCCTGGTATGTTAAACCTTGTCCTTGTTGCAGACTCCACCTGGCAGAAAAGCTACAGCTAAGGCCTGTGGGTTAAGCGGAGAGGTGATCTCAGATGGAAGTGGTAAGCAGTGAATCTGAATACAGTGAGTGTCCAGTGGAACCGGGGCTAGACACTCCAGGGAGATGGGGGTGGGGAGGAGCTCAAGGGTTGCAATGTGCCCAGTGTGAACCTATAAAGAGACAGCAAGGCCTGTGAGGCTTAGAGGCGAGTGCTTGTGTTGCATGTGGCCGGTGGAGTTGGGGAGCTGACCTCCAGCAGGGACGGACAAGGCTTCCTCATGCGAAGGGCAGGTGGAAGTGGGGTGCCTCACAACCTGGGGTAGCCCAGGAAACATCACAATTCTCCTCTCTGTTACAATTATGCTGCTGTAAAAGTGGTGGAGAATCAGGTCCTGTGCGTTAGCCATAGAAGAGAGCACAGAGGCTGGTATGTCCATTGCCTCGCCCCTAAGCAGTCCTTGACACCCGTACAAACTGTGTGTAAATCACTGCCAAATCACAATTCTCCACAGGGTCTGTGGGAGCATTTTACACCTACTTCACACAATCAAAGTGACTGCACTAAGCAGTGGAGACTTGGGTCTTACACTATTAAAAATAAGAACTTATAACACATTACTTTGAAAATAGAGCTGCTGAATTTTGTATAGGTTGAGATAATTTCCCTTTTGAGGGATGTGGGAACCAAAGCTTAAAAACTAAGTTAAAACATTAATTTTCTTTTCAACTTAAATGACAAGGCTACAGAAAAAAAATCATTCCATTTACCCACTAACAGGAATGTTCTTGATTTGATGCTAGAAATAATTCTCCACTTCCCACTCTAAGCCACAATGCAGAGACAGTAGTCTCTTAACTATCACTATTTCCCTTGGGTATGGGAGGAGACGGTGAGACTGACAATTTCCAGCCAAGATGAACATGATATATTCCACAACAATAATTATTATACCTGACTTTTGATGTGCAGGGAGCTAGAGAAGGCCAATTTTCTGTCACAAAGACATCTGGTTTCACTTGGGTAAAATGCACATTACTCTGCATCACTGTGACTTCCTACCAACTATGCAGTCAAATTTCAGGTCTTCAAAATAGGACTCTAAAACAAGCCAAATTCATCAATGTAGGGTCTGTGATTCAAAGAGGAATATTTTTAAGAGACAGTGAATGTGTTACATTTACACTGCCAAGTACAAGGTGTACTCTGATACTGATTTCTCATCAGTTTTACAACAGTATGACTCCACTGCACTTCAGTAGAGTTAATTCTGATTTACTTTTGTATAAGTGAGAGCAGACATAGTCCCTTTCTCTCTCCTGCCAGCCCAGGCCTCATATGAAGTTAAGGCTGAATCCTCTTCCCATAGAAATGGATGGGAATTTTTGCTACTGACTTCAAGGGGAGCAGGATCAGACCCTTACCTATTCAAAACGAGGTCCTGAGACTATGATCATCCTTGGCTTGTCAAAGTTTGGGTGACAAATGGAATTACGATTCTTCAGTAGGGTGTGAAGTTGAAAAGTTTAAATAATTGTTTAAAATATTCACAAGAAATAGGAACACTTGAGGGGGGAGCATAACCCTTCACTAAGATAATAGGCAATGGCAGTTCCTCATAAGCAAACAAACTGGGCTTTGCCTACCCTGGATGGAGTTTGAATATTCTCTTTATTTCTATATAGGGGTTTTGAGTACAACATTTTTTTTCAGTTTGGCCTGCGTACTTCTAAATGTCTTCAAATCAGTTATGCTGCTCGCAGATGCTTAGTTACACATTTATAAACGAAAGATCTTGCTAGTGCAAGAAGTCAAAAATGTATAAGCATTTGAATGTTGGGCTATACAGCAGGGGTGAAATTCCCATTGACTTCATTATTTTGTCTTAAGTATCTTATGGGACAGATTCTTCTCTCAGTTATTCTATTTGAGGGAGATACACTTGCATGAAACTGGTTTGAGGAGAATCCGGTCCCATCTGTCAGTCTCTAGGCACTGTATACTGTGCTCCTCACTAGGGCACCGGGTTTGTCAAAGATTCTGTGATTTTCCACAACCTCCATGACTTCTGCAGCGGCCAGTGTGGCTGATCTCAGGGCCAGCTACTTGGGCGATCCTGGGAACAGCCATAGCAACAGCTGAAGGAGTGGCTCTGGGGCTAGCCACACCAGCCGCTGCTCAGGCGGACCTGGGCAGCTGATCCGACGGACTGCCTGAGCAGTGGTCCTTGGGGCGGCCAGAGCAGCTGCTGCTCGGAGGCCCCAAGCAGCGGCTCTGGGGCAGTCCCTGGCAGCTGGTGCTGCTGGCTCCAGCTCCCCGCCCGAGCAGCAGCCTCCTGCCCCCCACCCCACAGCAGCGGTTCCGGGGGTGGCCAGAGCAGCCGCTGCTCAGCAGCCCCTGCCAGCTGGTGCTGCTGGCCCTGGGGTGCCCCCCCCAATCAGTGGACCCCCCCAGCAGTGGCCTCCCAGGGCATCCCCCGCAAGCAGTGCCTCCCCATGTGCGTCTCCTCCTCCCCTCCCCCCCGATTTTGTCAAGGGTATTTATAGTAAAAGTTATGGACAGGTCACAGACTGTGAACTTTTGTTTATTGCCCATGACTTTTACTAAAAATACACATGACTAAATTGTAGCCTTATTCACAACTCTAGTATCTGAGCATGTAGCAATAGTTTGGTGGCCCGGCAGTCAGTGATCCTAAACTCACAATTCTTTTTTATTTCAATAGGAATGGCAGGTGCTCAGCACCTCTGCAAATAAATCCATATGACTGTATACTCACCTTGATTTTGTAGGGATTTGTGAATAACTCTGCAGATAGCTAATATTACTATTAAATGCTTGCAATGCATAGCTGGGTGCAAATCCCCTACATCTACCCCCTTAACATACTGCTGAGAAAATGATAGAAACACTTACTTTGTCCACATGGGATCCAGTTCAGAACACACCACCAGATGTTAAACATAGTGGCATGATGATATACATGAAGGAAAGTAATTTGACTGTTTTTCTTCCTCAGTACAAAGAAAATAGTGTCCATGAATTCAATTGCTTTGGAAAAATAATACCACCACAGCACCTTGGCCACCTGTATGAGCAAGAGAAAGAGAAATAAAGATCTGTTCGTAAAGGGCTAAATTCTGCTATCCTTAATCAATCCTTGCTCTAACAAAATTCCCATTGAAGTCATTTTCCCATTGATGAAAGATGGCAGGATTTGGCCAAACATTTCTTATTCCCTAAGTATTCTTAGACCTCTAACCTGTTTTGCATGTAATGAAGATTTTCTGAAAATGCCTTCTGATCTAAACATCCAAAGTAAGGCTTTCTAATTGCTCTTCATCTGGATCAAAAAGCTACAATAACCTTTTTCTAGGGGGCTTCACAGGCAGATAGGCGAGTGGGGAGAATGTGAAGCATAATGAACTAGTGGGATACTTGAGCAGCAACCAACTTGGGGACTGTTGCTATTGGAAAACTTTTCAAACGTGATCTGAAAAAAATTAAATGACTATTTTAAATGTGTTGTAATATGCAAGTTCTCAAGAGAGTAATTAAAGTAGGCAGCCCACATAGTCCATTATCAAAGCCCCTTGGACACAATGGAGCAGATCCTTCATAGGAGCTATGCCAATTAATACCAGCCCAGAATATCGTAATTTCACAGGACCCTTAATGCAGAGTATTGCAGTGAGATTCATAGAGCCTATAAGCCAAGAGGGAGAGAAGAAAATTTAAAGTAGTAGTATCTCCAAGGGAGGAACAAAAAAAAATCATATAGATGGGAAAATGTGTCTGAGTGACCCTTGCAAGCCAAAATGTGGAAAGTCCTAGAAAAGGAGAAAGGGGGCCAAAATGGAGGAACGGAGTAAGTATTGGTGAAAAGGAAGAATGATTAACTATATCAGGTGCCAAGTATCAGAGGGGTAGCCGTGTTAGTCTGGATCTGTAAAAAGCAACAAAGGGTCCTGTGGCACCTTATAGACTAACAGACATATTGGAGCATAAGCTTTCGTGGGTGAATACCCACTTCGCATGCATCTGACTAAGTGGGTATTCACCCATGAAAGCTTATGCTCCAATACGTCTGTTAGTCTTTAAGGTGCCATAGGACACTTTGTCGCTTATATCAGGTGGGAGTGTTCATGGAGAACTTGGAACAATAGAAGGACAAAACTTTGAATTTTAAGGTGTGTAATAGGAGTCAAGGCTAGAGATGAGGTGAAGATGCAAAATCTGGATCCAAGCATTCCCAGAGTTCAGATTGGTTCAGGTGCACTTGGGACCCACAAGAACCCAAATTTGCATGGACAATTTCACCATAGGTTTTTAATTAAAGGATTTATGTTTTCTATAGAAAACATTTCCATTTTATATTGGTATCTGTTCTGATAATTAATGATAATGCAATGCCCGAGGAGCCAGAAATATTGGACATAAACTTTTGTAAAAGCCTTTCCAGAACAAAAATGTACCTCGCACATTGTTCTTTACCCTATACTGGGGAGTGAGGACACATCCAACCTGGATCAGCATATACATAGGGTTACCATTCGTCCCGATTTACCCAGACATGTCCTCCTTTTTGTGTTAAAAATAGCGTCCGGGGGGGAATTTGTAAATCACTAAAAACGTCCGGGATTTCCCCCCCCATGCAGAGCGAGGCACGGCTGGGAAGGCTGCAGGAAATTCAGCCGCTCGCATGGGGCTCTGGCAGCCAGAGCCCTTCCTCCGTAGCTTGCCGGGCTGGACTCCGGAGCAGCTGTAGAGCTCCTCCTCCCCCCCCCCCACATTCTGAGCCGGCCGGCCTGCCAGGCCGTTTGCATCGGGCCTCGGCAGCTCCTCCTCCCCTGCAGCCCAGCGCCCCGCTCCGGCAGCACCGTGCAGGGGCAGGGACTCGGTTGTGTGTTGCGCTGGGGAGCGCAGCCACGTGTCCGGCTCCGCACAGAGCCCAACACCATGTTCTGAGCGGCAGGGTAAGGGGGCCAGGGGGCAGGAGAAGGGGCAGGGAGATTTTGGAGGGGGCAGTCAAGAGATGGGGGGGGTCGAGAGTTCGGGGGGGCTTTTTGGGGGAGCTGGAGAAGGTTTTGGGCAGTCAGGGTACAGGTAGGGGGCAGGGTCCTGGGGGGCATTTGGGGGGGTAGTTAGGGGACAAGGAGCAGGGGGGCTTAGGTAGGG
>NC_048299.1:171790955-171860820 GCF_013100865.1 Trachemys scripta elegans
GGTTGGATGGGGCGTGGGAGTCCCAGGAGTCTGTCTGGGGGTGGGGGTGTGGATAAGGGTTGGGGCAATCAGGGTACAGGTAGGGGGTAGGGTCCTAGGGGGCCAGTTAGGATGGGGGGTCTCAGGAGGGGGCAGTCAGGGGACAAGAGGCAGGGAGGCTTAGGTAGGGGGTGGAGTCCTGGGGGGCAGTTAGGGACAGGGGTCCCAGGAGGGGGCAGTCAGGGGACAAGGAACGGGGGGAGGGTTGGGGGTTCTGAGGGGGGCGGGAAGTGGGAGGGGCGGGGCTAGGGCAGGGCTCCTCCCGTCCTCTTTTTTGCTTGCTAAAATATGGTAACCCTAATATACATATCCCACTGTGTATCAAACAGAAATAAGATCATTTTTTAAAAATCCTCATGCTAAAATCTAAATAGGCCAGTGATGCAAGGGAATTGGACCAAAGCATATGGAGAAATAGACCACACTATCTTTTAGTTACTGAGTTGCTGTTTCTGCCTCACCCGGATATCGGCTTCTCCTGCGCTGACAAGGTTCTGACACTGTAAGTTATAGCCTCCTTCCCAACTGGAGAGCATAAGCTGGAACAAAACACACACAGAAAATCACTCAACAAAAGTATTCATTCATATTCCTCTGTGCTTCCGCTCAGTGTTGCCGATTCATCCCACGAACAGATGCTATTAAAATAGTCTATTTGCATATATCAGAATAGTGTTCTGTACTGGAATTAAAAGGTTAGAATGTGGTGATGGAAATACACAATGCAACAAATCCTGCCTTTCTCGTTTTGCTGGACTTGAAACTTCAAACCTATCATAGATAGGTTGTCATCTCTCACAGTACTTCTCAACCTACAGCTCTTTAGGAAGTCTCTTTTGTAGAAAGCCTATGTTTTGAGTAGAGCTGTTCTATCTGACACATGCAGGGCAGCACGAGAAGTGCTAAACAGATTACTGGTGCAGCCAATATCTTTCCCTGTTCCTCCAAACAAACTGAAAGTGTATTTGGGCTGGGGGAGGAGGGAGAGAATATGTTTTCCCATATCATTCATATCTATATCTCCCAGGAGAAGAGAGTATATATTGTACTGAATGAAGTGGCAAAGAGTCTTAAAATAAATTCATAGGAGTATCCTGATGCTACATTAAAGTGTCACACAAATATGTGATGAGTTAACACCATGCAACACTAAAAAACAAATGTAGAAATGCAAAGGGTGTTGCTGTGATTGTTTTGTGGGTCTCTGGAAGTCCACACAGGGGAAGGTGAGCACAGCTCCTCCAGAAACTAAGACCAATGGGGGTGACTAGACAAATCCATAGACTCATAGACTTTAAGGTCAGAAGGGACCATTATGATCATCTGGTCTGACCCCCTGCATGCCGCAGGCCACAAAACCGTCCCCACCCTTCCCTTGACTCTGCTGATGAAGTCCCCAAATCCTGTGTCTTGGTGACTTCAATTGGCAGAGAACCCTCCTGCTAGCGATCCCTGCCCCATGCTGCAGAGGAAGGCGAAAAACCTCCAGGGCCTCAGCCAATCTACCCTGGAGGAAAATTCCTTCCCGACCCCAAATATGGCGATCAGTAAGACCCCGAGCATGTAGGCAAGAGTCTCCAGCATGACCCTTGTTAGCCATTATACTATTTACCTGCTATTGCTCGGTATTCCTCAGCTAATGTGTTTTACCATTAAACCATTCCCTCCATAAACTTATCTAATTTAATCTTAAAACCAGACAGGTCCTTCGCCCCCACCGTTTCCCTCGGAAGGCTGTTCCAATATTTCACCCCTCTGACGGTCAGAAACCTTCGTCTAATTTCAAGCCTAAACTTCCCCACTGCCAGTTTATATCCATTCGTTCTCGTGTCCACATTAGTACTAAGCTGGAATAATTCCTCTCCCTCCCTGGTATTTATCCCTCTGATATATTTAAAGAGAGCAATTATATCCCCCCTCAGCCTTCGTTTTGTCAGACTAAACAACCCGAGCTCCTCTAGTCTCCTTTCATACGACAGGTTTTCCATTCCTCTGATCATCCTAGTGGCCCTTCTCTGCACCCGTTCCAATTTGAGTTCATCTTTTTTAAACATGGGAGACCAGAACTGCACACAGTACTCCAAATGAGGTCTCACCAGCGCCTTATACAACGGAAGCAGCACCTCCTTATCCCTACTAGATATACCTCGCCTAATGCATCCCAAGACCGCATTGGCTTTTTTCACCGCCACGTCACATTGTCGACTCATAGTCATCCTCCGGTCTACAAGAACCCCTAGGTCCACTCAGGTTGTAACACCTCCAGGAAGGTACAGCCACTTGGAGAGGCTTGCACGTGCTGGTTCAAACTGGATTCTACAGAGACTATCAAACAAAGGACTTTTGGATAAATAGCCTGAATTTAACTTGATTTAAGGCCTTCTTTCTGTTCCAGAAAATGATCAGAACCACCTGTCCAAAGGAGGGAGTCCAATTATTGTGGAAGGATTAGATGGACTGTCACTGACCAGAGCCCTTGTTAGATTTGGTGGGGTGATCTCTGGTAAGCTTATTAGCATGCATGTAGGGTCTTCTATTCTTACTATGTTTGTTCTGTAAAACTTTCATCTTAAGAATAAATGTACTTGTGTGGTAATTTATAACTGTGGGCATCTGTGCTGTTTATAGCCTTTGAGGAGAAAGCATGGTGCAGACACGCACATCTGTTTAGATGGTTTGGCTTGCTGGGGAACTCGCAGTGTAGGCAAGGAACTGTGCAGTCTGGAAAAACCTTGCTCAGTGGGGAATGAGTCTCGGGTCTGAATCCAAGAGAGGTGATGACTGAGGAGCCAGGAACCTAGAGTGGGTGTCCTTACTGCCTGCAATAGGGGATACCGGTGCGGTTGCCCTGACTTGTGACATAGACTACAAAATCTGGCCCTTGGAAAAGCATCTCTGAGGTAGCTTTGTGGTTTTATTTATTTATATATAATATATATTTGGAGGAGGGGTAGAAGGATGAGAAAAAAACAGTAGCTTGTCTCCTAAAGGACTGTGTTTCTTCTTTCTGAAGAGCAAGCTGAGGTAAAGTCTGTGTCTTGACCCATGTTACTATTTACTGAAGGTCATCTCTGCCTCTGATCAGTTTAGGTGCTGTTCAAGAATCACCGTTCCTGTACTCTAGTAGTACAATGACAATGGTAGTGCAATGACAAGAACTGCCGAGTACTGTATTGACTTTTGCTACCACACCCGACACTGACATGCCCCATGAGAAACCCTCTACTCAATGATTGCCAGTATCTCTTTCCCCACCACAGGAGGCTTAAGACAATGTTTCCTACAGTGTGTATACATAAAAGTGAATCATACTTATTAAATAGAAATACACATACTGTGCAGCAAACCTAGAGTATTTTCGTAGTTTACAAATTAGTTTGCCATTGAAGTTTAAATAGTTTTTCTATCTTCAACCCCATGGTTGTCTGTGGATGAAATCATTGCTATTCCCATTGGACATTCAAGCAACTGTGATGTAATGTCTTATTCAATCAATATGCAAAGAAACGAAATACCTCAACCTTTTAGCTGTACTGTTCCATGAGGTTCAGTCAGAACAGATCTTTGTAAGGATGGTGAGAATGGGTTACTTAATATCCTTCTATAAAGAGTTGTTTATTTGTGAAAATGTCCTTTTATACTGTTTGTTTTATCATAACACACCCATTTTCTAGTGAGAAACCCAAGGGGCTCATTCTATGTACTTACAGGGGTTTAAAAAAATACTGGGAACCATAAGAAAAAAAGAGACTTCTTAATTCTCTGGCAGACCATTTATTTACATTTCTTGGCTCTGCAGTCCAGTGTGCTGTATGTTGCTGCTTATCCCTGAAGTAGAATAGGTGGAGACCCAAGTTCTTCCACAAGTTACTGTTATTTCCAGTACGGAATTGTAAAAATCCCTAACTGAAGAAAACAAACCTTAGACCTTACATTACATTCACCCTCTATCCGAGAATCTATGTGGTTCACAACCGCTCCAGAAGGCAGATGATGAAATAGATCAAAAGGGAGATTAGTGTTTTGTTTTTCAGAGGTGGCAATGAAATATTTTGGCTTAGGATATATGAAAATATCTTTCTTTAGTGGCAGGACCCAACAGCTTAGCAGCTTGCTACTTTTTCCCAACTAACGCATTTCTGCTTTAGCTCAAGTGGTAGGGGCTTGTCCTCCTTAAGCTACACGTTTAATCCTCATTGTCAGCTGTGTCTGTGGTCACAGATGTGAGGTACCCTGACTCCCTGCAGGTCCCATTGATTTCACCTCTGAAAATCAGTCCACAAATGACTTGTCTATGATCACAGGGCAGTCTGTGGCAGAGCTTGGAATGGAACTCAAATTGATTGACTTCTGGTCCTTGACTTAGCCACAAGCAAGCCCATCTTCTCATCTGAAAAAGCGAAAAGCACTTTGTACTGCTTTGGTTTGAGAAAACTGAGCTTTTAAATCTCTTAAGGATACTCTCAGCTGTCTTAGTCCCCACTTTTAGGATATTTTATTTTAAGGAGAGAGAATGGTTTTCTAAAATATTATAAAATGTAGTGAAATATCTTAATCCATAATGTTTCAGTGAAACCAGAGTGTCACCCGCTCCCCCAACACTTTTTTGATTTAAATAAAACCTCCAGCAGAGTTTGCAACCCATGCAGTGCCACCTTATGCTTTGGCTGTGAAACTCTGAGCGGGGAACTGATCCAGTTGCATTGTTCAAACTAAATGAAGTTCAAATGTAAACCAGTGCCATTAATGGTGAAAATTAAATTAGAATTGTTTCAGAAATTTCAGTTTTAACATATCTAAAGCACTGGCAAATAGAATAGGACATGTTTTTTTATAAATACGAATGAAAAGAAATCTTGCACTGTCCCTTCAATTTTAAAATGTCAGGTGCCGACAGCCAAAACAAGCCTTAGAGCATCTGCTGTGCTGCAAGGATGGGTGTTAGAGACAAGGATTTATAAAGTGACAATAATGAAATACTTTTCCAGGTCAGTATTGTTTTTTTAAAAAGGGGCCGGGGGGGGGGGAGAAGATTTTTTCCCTTCCTTTAGAACAGTCAAAATACCACTGGTCTTGTTTACAATGTGTGCTACAGGTCACTAAAATGGGCAGAATGGGACCATTGCCTAGAATATCCAGCTGAAGAACTCTTTGCAAATGCCTGGTGCAGCTGAGGTCACACAACATGCTCTGCCAAACAGCTTCAGTTCCCATTGCTTGCATTCTACCATGTACCTCCAGGATTTGTGTTCTCTGGCCTGTGTGTACTCACTTCCTCTCCCGTGGAAGAGAGGGTGGAAAATGATCAACAGGTTTATTCCACCTGTGGCTTTGTGTTTTCCCCTTAAAGTGGAGGGGCTGGCGGCACTGTAGAAAAAGCAGGGGTATTTTCAGCAAGGCTCTGATTGGGCCATGATCTGTGGGAAAACTAATACCAGTAGAAGACCTTTGACCCACCCTCTACTGCAGCATTCCTCTTTCCCATCACAGCACTCTGCTCTGGCATGCTGCTACTGGCTGGCTTTCCATCCTCTTCCTGATCCTACCCCTTCTGGATTTTGTTCTAAACAGTGCAGGGGGAGTTGCAATACAAAATGGATACTAAATTAGAGTCCTCTGAACAGAGAATTTACTGCATTGAATGGGGGTTCCCTAACTTACCAATTGTCCCCCACACACACATCACCTTGACTATGTAGAGCTGAGCTCCCATGTTGCATTTGGCAGAGGCAATTACTTGATGGGGGTGGGATGCTAGTGCCTAGTTGCTTTTCTGTCCAGCCTCTCTCAATGCCCTTCCTAACAGTTTCCCATAGCTTTGCCTTTCTCTGCAAAGCAGAGGGGAGCATAGGAGCCTGAATGGGTACTTCCTTGCCTATACAAAAAACAGAAGTCTTACCGACAAGCTTTCTTAGATTAGCTGATTAGTCATTACCTTGTAATTTCAGACATGCTGGAAGAACCTCAGTTTGTCCTCTTGCCCTTGACTGGCAACAGGTACAGGACTGGAGTAAAAGGATCTCATTTGAGCAAAGCATTTTGAGTAGGATATGGCTTTACTGAGGGTGACATTAGGAGTTCCAGTAAGGAATGTATTCGGCTGGTCAAATAAATGCAACCAGCTTTGCTAAAAGCTTCAACCACTAATATTGCTTATGAAAACAAGAAGGAAGGAAGTATTGCTATTGCTCGTAATATTTGTTGTTTTTCTAAGCCCCTCCCTCCCCCAGCTCCTGAAATAGTGGGATCTTGCAGCTAGAGTCAGAGGGTGGCACACCTACATCCAGTTGCAAGATTTGGCCCAAAGGTAGAAGATAAAGCTTCAATGGGAAGGAAGCTCCTATTGCTTCTTACATCCTTCCCCCCCCCTCAGTTCTTCTGCTACTTCTCACAATTGCTCTATGCAGCCTCTATGCAGTTTTTTCATCAGCAGATCTTTTTGTTATAATTATGTCACTTTGGTAATGCCTGTGTAGCCAATTCTTGTGACTTTTATCATGAATCTTGCACTATTTAAGGTATACGTCATAGAAACATAGGATATCAGGGTTGGAAGGGACCTCAGGAGGTCATCTAGTCCAACCCTCCCACTGCAACTTGAGACCATTACTCCTTGTTTTGTCATCTGGTACCACTGAAAACAGTCTAGATCCATCCCCTTTGGAACCCCTTTTCAGGTAGTTGAAAGCAGCTATCAAATCCCCCCTCATTCTTCTCTTCTACAGACTAAATAATCCCAGTTCCCTCAGCCTCTCCTCATAAATCATGTGCTCCAGCCCCCTAATCATTTTTGTTGCCCTCTGCTGGACTCTCCAATTTTTTCATATCCTTCTTGTAGTGTGGGGCCCAAAACTGGACAAAGTACTCCAGATGAGGCCTCACCAATGCTGAATAGAGCGGAATGATCACATCCCTCAATCCGCTGGTAATGCTCCTACTTACACAGCCCAAAATGCTGTTGGCCTTCTTGGCAACAAGGGCACACTGTTGACTCATATCCAGCTTCTTGTCCACTGTAACCCCTAGGTCCTATTCTGCAGAACTGCTGCCTAGCAATTTGGTCCCTAGTCTGTAGTAGTGCATAGGATTCTTCCGTCCTAAGTGCAGGACTCTGCACTTATCCTTGTTGAACCTCATCAGATTTCTTTTGGCCCAATCCTCTAATTTGTCTAGGTTGCTCTGTATCCTATCCTTACCCTCCAGCATATCTACCACTATTCCCAGTTTAGTGTCATCTGCAAACTTGCTGAGGATGCAATCCATGCCATCCTGCAGATCATTAATGAAGATATTGAACAAAACTGGACCCAGGACTGACCCTTGGGGCACTCCGCTTGATATCGGCTGCCAACTAGACATGGAGTCATTGATCCCCGGCTCCTGGAGACAAGTGAGAATGTGACAATCTCAGCTTTTGTCAAATAAAAAAAAGTAAAAGTAAATTTCTAGCCCTGTTGATGGTAGAGAAAATCTTGAAAATGTAACACTAGTGGCTCAGCAACCAGTAGGGAAAGACAAAGAACCCAATAGTTATATTTAAAAAAAAAATGTCATAATTGTTTGGGACCTAACTCATGATTTTTGAACTTTTGGCATTGATACTGTGATTCCCCACAGTTCCTAGAGGGCAAAGAGAAAGAGGGCCCTATCTCTTATTGGGTTCAGATTCAAAACCTCTCTAATATTCTGCACTATGCAGTAAGATTGTCATTCTTCATGTTCTCAGGGGCTTTCATTTGCTCTTACTGTTCCTTCTTGCAGAATTCCCCATATTATCAGTTTTCTAGATTAGTGGTTCTCAACCAGATGTACGCATACCCCTGGGGGTATGTAGAGGCTTTCCAGGGGGTACATCAACTCATCTTGATATTTGCCTAGTGTTACAACAGGTTACACAAAAGGCACTAGCAAAGTCAGTACAAACTAAAATGTCACAGACAAAATGAGAAAGTAAGCAATTTCAGTAATAGTGTGCTGTGACACTTTTTTGTCTGATTTTGTAAGCAAGTAGTTTTTAAGGGGCACAGTAGTCTGGAAAGGTTGAGAACCCCTGTTCTAGATCATATCTTGCTCTTGTGTCTCCAGCTGCTTGATTCTGGCCTAAAGTTTCAATATAGCATCACCAAGCAATCTCCCCACCCAGGGCCGGCTCTAGGATTTTTGCTGCCCCAAGCAAAAAAATTTTTGGCTGCCCCTCCTTTTTTTTGTGCCCCTCCTGCCCCGCCCCAATTCTGCCCCTTCCGAACCCCTTCCCCAAATCCCCGGTCCCGCCTCCTCCCCCGGGGGTGCCGCATTCCCCCCCCATTGCTTCCTGCGTGCCCCCCCGCAACCTCCCACCTGCTCCCCAGGGCGCACCACCGCTCCGCTTCTCCCTCCTCCCTCTCAGGTGAGGGAGGGGGGAGAAGCAGAGCAGCGACGCATTCAGGGGAGCAGGTGGAACGGAGGTGAGCTAGGGTGGGGGGGTGCAGGAAGTAACAGGGGGGATAGAGGAACCGCTCCCCGCTCCAGCTCACCTCCGCTCCACCATCGCCGCCTCCCCGCCGCTCGGCTTCTCCTCCCTTACAGCTGTTTTGCGCCCGGCAAGCCTGGGAGGGAGGGGGGAGAAGCGAAGCGGTGGTGCGCTCAGGGGAGCAGGCGGAGGCGGAGTAGAGGCGAGCTGGGGCGGCAGTGGCACTTTTTCTCCATGCCACAGAGTCGGTGCCTATGATGGCCAGCGCAAGAATGCTGCCCCTAGAAATGTGCCGCCCCAAGCACCTGCTTGTTTTGCTGGTGCCTAGAGCCGGCCCTGTCCCCACCCCCAAGTCCAATTTCAGCTGCACTGTCCCTGTCACCTAGGTCAGCCTTTTTTAACAGCCAGCAGTTTGAAGTGAAAATTGGTTGTGAGTGCCTTAATCTCTATTAAAAACTCTTTCATTTCAGCTTGGTAGCAGTGATGATCTCTTCATTCTCTTCTTTAGGTGGCCTAGCTGCCATCTTGTCTCCTTCAGGGAATGGACAAGAAGTCTCCTCAGCTATGGAATGTCATTCTGCTTTCTGACATAGTTTTTAAGCCTGGGACTCCTTCTGGGGAGTACCTAATAGATCCTTTCTGGATCTTTTTAAAGTTTTGATGGCATGTATGGGGGTGAGAGAGATGTGGGCTGAATCTGCAGCTGCCCATGCAGAGCAGGGGGTCAGTTAACCCTCCCACCCAGCTGCTGTTTTATATTTATTTGACTGATCTTATGTGCCTTAGTATCCCCCTATGTGACATGCCCAATGTTACAAAGTGAGTCAGCAGCAGACCAGGTGTCCTGACTCCACCACTACACCTGCTCCTTTCCTTCCTGTGTAGCTGAAGCCACACATTAATATTACTATTTTATCTGTATTACCGTAGCAGCTAGAGTCTCCCATCAAAGTAGGTGCCCTAGGGTGCTGTTCAAACACCTATGAGGAGCAGTCCCTGCCCTGAAAAGCTTTCAGGTAATGTCAGACACACAGACATTGTAGGAAAGTGGAAGATGTGCTAAGGAAGTAAAAGTTTTCCCCAAAATGTAATAATTCTCTCTCTCTCTCCAGGAAATACTCCTTAAAATGTTCGGTTTTCGTGGTAGTTTCTCCCCCGGAAATAATGGTCATGTCTTATTACTTGGTTTCTTTTAGATAAAGGGTCACTTTGCCACGTGAACGTAATACTAAACCATTCTGCTTAACTGCAACATTCTGATCAGTGGTACATTTTTCATTTATCACTGCAGCTCAATATTCTGATTAATAGGCTTCCACTGTAATACAAACATATATACATCTTTACTCAAAAACTCAACTATAAGGAGACTGGGAGCAAGCTCACAGTGACAGCCTTGTTACAGAAATCTTACTCCTGCCTGTTTAAAAAAGAGTAATTGTGTTTGTTACAGTTTGAAGTTAGGTCTATCAGTACAGACGCACTGTTGAGGCAGGTCAAGCCTTGCTGGAGACTGATGCTGAAATCTCTCCACTGGCTGAATGCTAGAATAAGCAACAAAGTTGCTTAATACATCATCAGATCCCCCTTGATGGGATTACAGCCACATAATCACAACTTTCTCATGCATTATCCTATAATACTAGATTAGAAGAGAGAGAATCACATGTTAATTACCGAACTACAATACTGGTGATTTTTATATGGACTTTTTTAACCCTGGATTTCTGGACCAGAACAGCTGCTTTTAGCTCTGTGGGTAAGCAGTGGAACACCTTGCAAGCCTCCCATGCGTGGCTTCCTAAGCACATGTCCGACAGCCACAGGTTGCTTCCCCTGGCCCAGAACATAAGGAGAGGAGAGGGGCATTGCATCCAAGCATCATAATTACTGGGCCTCCCACCAGATGGATTCCCCATTCACTACTGACTCCAGAGTCCATCTCCAGCACAATCTTTCTTGTTTTCCTTGCTACAGCCCCTCTAAAAACTCCTGCAGGCTCCTGCAGCATGTTCTCAGCTGTGATTATGAGCTAGGACAGAAGTTGGACTTGGTATTTACACTGGGGACAAAAGGAAGTCTCCATTAGTTTTATTTAAGATGTTAGCACCATTCGGCTTCCTCTGAAAAGGAGCATTATGCATTTTTATATATATTTTACTTTTTTAAAAAAGTCATTAGGAAACCCATGGTGGGGAGTGGGGAGGGAAGAGTACTGGGGAAAGTGAACAGGGACAGAGAGAAAAAAGGGCGAGCAGGAGAGGGGATAGGGAGAAACAGAAAGCAGAGGAGGAGAAAAGGGAAGGGAGTCTGGGAAGAAGGGGGTGAGAAAAGAAAGCAAAAGGTGATGGGGAGGGGGAAGAGAAGAATAAGAAACTAGAGAAGCAGGGAGACAAGAAACCCTTCCTGCCAGAAGCAGCAGCTCATCTCAGTTATCAACAGGAAGTGCTGCTGCCAGATAGTTTGATCCAAATGATGGGATCTGTTGTGGTCTTGTGGGGCGAGGAGAGACAGGACTCTAATGAATATAACTGTGATTCTTCATTGAAGCAAGTGGACGATGCAGTTTTCCCTGGAGTGCTAGCTCCCCCAGGCTGAGCTAGCTGGTGTCACCACACTGTCTCTAACTCCAGGTCTGGATTAAGCAGCCACAGAAGATTGCTGTCTATACAATTGGATCGAGCAGATCAGGTCTGAATTACCTCAGTAGGAGTACACGGGGTCTTCAGGGGATTCATACTCTGGTTGCTAGCCAGGGCTAAAGCTTGTGGTGCTGCATCATGTTACCATGCTAGCTAGATTAAAGCTAGCAGGGGTATGCCTACCCCTGCTACAGCCACACTGTATGCAGACATACCATAAGGTAGGAAAGTGACAGCTGTATGCACGCTGGCTCTATGGTGAGGAAATATCTGTTTTTTTTCTTGTCTTCTGAACAGTAGTTTCTCATATTGGTTGTAAATACATTTTTAAAAAATTGCATGTTTTTTGTGGTTCTTGAACAAAGAAAGCTCAGAGGATATAGCAATCAGTTGACAAAAACAACAGGAAAAATAGTTCAAAATGAGATATGTATTGTTCAATGTTAATCAACACTCTTATGAGCAGCGCCTGTATACAGGGGCCTGAGACTGACTGGGCTTGGAGACTGAACTACCTTCCACCCCTGAGATGTAGCCTCATCAGGATGAGGTTGAGACATGCTGGTGGGATATGGAGGGACGCTTGCATTTTACTAAGACGCCTCTTCGGTAGATAAACAGGGAAAAGACCTTTAATCCCTCTTTTGTGATCAATTCCCGAACTAAAAAATGTATTTTAAGGTCTTGGATATGCTTTCTGGGTGCAAAATTTACTTGTACAACACCTGCGGACTTGTGTAATAAAATCCCTGCATGTCTAGATGAAAATTTACCCTATGGTATCCATGGAAGTGTCTATGTAGGTTGCCTATTTTTAGATGAGTCTCAAAGAATCACAATATAATCCAAGGTTTTACACAGGCAGCTGAGAAGCAGTGCAGCGAGTACTTAAAGATTGCTGCTCATGTGTCCTGAAGACCTCAAATACTCTATTGTCAGGACAGCTGTAAACTGTCTAAGGAGGCAACACAGTGGTTCAGCCTGGGATTGGGGGACAGGGATTCCTGAGTTCTAATCCCAGCATTGCCACTTACTGACTGTCTGGCCTTGACAAGTCGCATAACCTTGCTTTACCTCAGTTTCCCCACATTTAAAATGGGTTAATATTGCCTTAACCAAAACGGGGGAGAGGGAGGGTAATGAGGATTAGTTAGCTGATGTTTGCAAGTAACCTTGAAGATGTAAAGTGCTATATGAATGTTAAACCTTCACGGTTACAGGAGCTATTCAGAATAGCAGATCTTGCATGTGACTCTGTGGTACTGGTAAAGTAATAGCAATTCTGCATTTGAAAAGCTCATTGTATTTGATTTAATATCAGATCTGTCCTTGGATACCTGATACAATTCCTACTGAAGTCAATAAGAGCTGGGCTGTAAATCTGAGCATTGCCATATTGAGGAAAGGGGTAAATATCATGCTGTACCTAAAATATGTAGCTCAAAAGGCCAGTAGGAAAAACACAACACATTTAATTTATTTCATATGGAAGTGAGACAGAGAAATAAGGACGGAGTGTTCAGCTAGAACAACAGCTACTGAAAACAGCAAAGTCAGCCCCTGAGATTTCCTAACTCAGCTCAAACAAGAACAGCCCCTGAGAAAGGAACCGTAACCATGCAGGGTTCTCACCCTCATAGAAACATTTTTACATTTCTCACATTGTTTCTTTGTGTTGTGTCCTCAGTGACCTTTCACTAACTATGGGAAATGCTTTTAAATGCAGAATTTTGATTTTTTTCCCCAAATTATAAAAGATTGCTCTTAATTGGCTTTCTCCAGATTCCCTCCTCCCTTTCCTGCTGCTTCTCCTTTTACAAGACTGAATAAGGCCTTTTTGCATTAATGAGAATGAGAAATTAGCAGCAGCTACGCTTAGCACACCTGATAAGCTTTCAGTTTATGTGAACCTTGGACTCAGACACAACTCAGATACAGATCCCTAGTGGCCAGGTGTTGTTACCACTTTACTGCTCCCCATCTATGGGCTGCTCTACACTGGGGGGTGGGGTTGATGTAAGATACGCAACTTCTGCTACGGGAATAACGTCGACTTCAGCTACGGATCTTATTTCAATTTACCTCAGGTCCTCAGGGCGTGGGATCGATGGCCGTGGCTCCCCCATCGACTCCGCTACCACCGCTCGCCCTGATGGAGTTCCGGAGTCAACGGGAGCGCGTTCAGGGATCGATATATCCCAAGACGCGATATATTGATTCGATTACTATTCGCCAATTCGGCGGGTAGTCTAAACATACCCTATGTGTTAATCTGCCCAGTATCATTTAATGGAAAAGGGCAACTTTTCATGGGGTTTTTTAAACAATCCTGTTTAACTTAATAAAGACATTTATACCTTTGCTATAGAATTTTATAGGATGGTTGGGGGCTAAAACCTGGGTTAGAGATGTCAAATACTCACAACTTTAGTTAAAGTCAATAGCAGGTGTAGCTGCTCAGCACTTCTGACAATCAGACCCCTATTAGATGGATATCATCCTCCACTAAATTCTATAGGACAGTCGGTAACTTTTGTACAGCCCCCTTGATTTTATCCCTATTAAATTATATAGGACTCGTCCATAAGGCCCTGATCCTATAAAGTTCCAAGTACTATCAACTCCCACTTCAGTCAGTAGTGCTTAGCAGTTTGCAAGATTGGGTCCTCACACAAATAATTGCAGTCATATAATGCATACCGGAACTTCCCTTTTTGTGACAATGGGACCTCCATTTCCCTTTCCTCAGCCCACTCTAGAGTCAAGGAAGGCTGCTTTGATCACCTGCTATGGGGAAGGGATGGCCTCTCAGTACTAATAAAAGGTACCACTTATTTCAGGCTCAGTGCACTTCCACAGAGATCTGAATTCTGATCTCTAGCACTGTGCTTTCACTAAAGTGCCAGGAGAGCCTGCATGGGGTCTTTTATACACTAAAACCTCACAGATTTGCCGCCTTCTTAACTTGCTGTATTAAAATTGCTGTTTCCCCCTGCTTCTCAGCAAGGATTTAACAGGATAGGTGGAGTAGAAGCCTCTTTATCTTTGCAAAATTTACTACAGCATGTTATGAAGCAAATAATTAAAATTTCAGCTACCAAAATAAATTAACAAAATACATTTTGTGATGCAGTGTCCCTTTTTTGTTTTTTTTATCTTGTTCACTATTGTGCCAAATTCAAATATTTTAATGGGTTTTCTGCTCACTAGTGCCAATTTGTGAGGTGCCATTGTAATTCCAAAGTTTGCTTGCAAAGACAAACACAATCCAACCAATAAGGCTTATGACTTGACTGCAATATCATAATTGTTCTGTCTCTGCTCTGCCCCTATTGGGTAAAGTAATTGAAAAGGTGGTTGGGAGGCAACTCCTGGTGCTATTGGGAATCCTCAGATTGTCTTGATACCTGTCAATCTGGGTTCAAGCTTGTCTGTAATACTGAACTTGCTGGTGATTGACCTCCTTCTAGAGAGGGTGCTCATAGTGCTGCTTTTAGCTATACTGGCAACCTTTTATCTTGACTTGATTGTGAAATTTGGCAAGACGTGATAGACTTGCTCAGGTGTGGTTTTGTTCTTTCCTCTCAGATAGCTCTCAAGGGACTATGTTAACTGTTACTCTGAGGAAAGGTTCTGATGCATGGTGCTCTAGTCTATTACCTCCCATCACTTAAAATTCACATGCCTCACTGGTGCATATGAACTAATAAGTATATGAAGCTACAGGGTAGATCGGCAGCCTGAGATGCAATGCCAGCCATATGCTGATGGCACACCTCTCTACTCTACACCTCTTCTTGATTTGACCCAGGTGGTGCAGTGTCTCTGTTTTCTCAGTGCCTGAACAAGGTAGGTCATGGATAAGAGCATGCTGGGTGAGGTTTAATCTAAACAGGAGAGAGATGGCACTGACTACGGAGGGAAACAACTCAAGAACTGGGTAGATTTCGTGGCTGCTCCCATTATTAAGGGAATCTAATTTCCAATTGTTAGTCACAGTTCAGGATACTTTTTGAGCTTCCGGGGCTAGTGGAGTCCCAGATGTTGTCTGTAGTCAAAAGTGTCTCTTGTTACTGTCTTTACGTAGCATGAGAGTTGTAACAGTTTCTTTCTGATGTGAATTTTGCTGGAGTTATCTATGTCTAGTGCAACGCCCGGAGACCTGACTGTTTGATGGGATTTTCCAGAGATAGCACATTACTGCAGTGCTCCCCAGATTGCTCTGGCTGTCTAGTCATTTCTGGATACAATTTAGGATTCTGGTTAAAGTTGGGCAGAGGTTGTGCATTTTGCACCACCACCACTGCCCCTGGAAAAAAAATCTTTCCATCAGCACTTGGATTTTTATTTAAAAATTGAAACCTTTTGGGAAGAAAAAAATAAGCCAGTTGTTAGTGAACTGATGAAATTCGGACCGTGAGCCAGATATTCAAGCTGGGTTATGAGTCTCGGCAATACTCGGCAAGCACTTCGGAGCCATAGTCCAGCTGCAAAGGGCCAGCACAGAATTCTCCTGTTGGAGGGAAGCGGCCTCTGTTGCAGTTGAGCCCTGCATCTCTGTGCCCTCTCCACCTGGAGTAGGGAGAATGGACAGGTGGGGAAGAGGTGCAGTGGAGCTGCTTCTAGCATAGTATTTGTTAAGGACCCTATGCCAGTGACACAACTCAGAGGTGGCCAGGTGGAGTTCTGAGAGGCATTGGGACCAGGGTTGGTTAGAAGGTAAGGGAAATGATTTAAGGGGTGTCCACAAATGGCTCCATAACAGATGTAGAACATGGAGCGGTGAGCTCTGTCACTGTAATTAATGAACAACAGAAATCGTGTGTGTGAACTGGACACAGAAGCTGATGAGCTATGGGTTGCAGAAGTGAGGCCTGGATGAATAATTGGAGGGGCATTGACAAATTAGTATTGTGTACAGCAAAACAATCTTCAGAAAGTGAAAGATCAGGCAACCTAACGGAAGTCTATGCAATGCAGTTACAGCAAAGATCCATTACATTGAAAATCATGGGCACTTCAGCTGTGTGACTTACATCTGCTAAGTTCTGATGTATTCACCTGCTCAGTGAAGGGCTGAGCCTGCCTGCAGACACAGGCGAGCAGGGGTCTGATTTTTCTGTGTAATATGCTGCCTTTTCTTTGAACCTTACTATTTGGATAACGTTCTGTGTGCCTCCACCACAAATTAAATGTTAACCCCCAAAGTGTTACTTTTATTAAGGAGCCAAATTGTTGTATAGTGGCCAAACCATCCAGTAAGTGGGCTTGTGTTCATTTCTCCTATGTTTTGGGCTTGATCCTGCATTCCTCAAGCACCCGTAAAAATTGCTGAAGCCAGTGTGAATTCTGAATGGGATGAGTCTCTTCATGTGGGAGTAGCCCCTTGTGTGTCTGCACAAGCCAGAACTGAGCCCATAGTTTTGATCAGACAAATTGCCTCTTGTTAAGATCAAAAGAAATTAATTCCCTTCAAACTTGAAAGTTTTCATGAGGCCCTGTTTGACTTCTGAGCAAAGCAATGTTTTGCCATTCTGCTGAGAGAACAATCAGTATTTGTTCTTCTCTTGTCAATGACTCGATCCTGGTGCCCTACGCGGCACTGGGAAGCCTGGAATGCTGCGAGGGTAGTCTGAACAAGGCCTGGAATGTCATCTAGCACCTCCAGAGGTCACTCCAAAAACAAACACATAATTCAGCCTGCCTGTCTCATCAGGCTGGGTTATTTACCAAAGAAACATGGGAGGATTAATTTTAGCATGTTAACGCTAAGGTAAAGTAACTGGAATTATCCATAACAATTAATTACTCGGAAACCCAACACATTTTAAATGCGGGATAGTTTAGAACTGTGGTTAACAGAACTGGTATCATTTGGTACTTCGGACCCTGCTCCTATTCCCTATCTTTGTGATGAGCTCAAAGCAAAGTGTTTCTGCAGGAGGCCACTATTCTGCTGTTGCCATTTCTCATCAGTTGCACATGTTCTAACCAGCAAGGGAGGATGAGTTGCTCAAAATCTATCTCATTGCTCACCCAGTAGTGTCCATTATGGGCACATGTCTGAGCAAGCCAGGCTCAGCATTGGGTGCTATAGCCAAGATCTTAGTTTGTTCAACTGACAGACGTTTGGGAATGGAACCATACCTATGTTACTATGAAGTTTTCTAGACCAGTGTAGTTTTCTAAAAGGGATCAGAGTGAACATGGATGCAAGAATGCAAGGCTGTATTTTCTCAAAATATCACCTAAATGGGTAAGAAAATGTCCTTGCGGATCAGGCTTACTTGGGTTCTATCCCTAGCTCTGCCACAAACTTCCTGTGTGACTCTGGGCAAGTCACTTAATCTGTCTCTCAATTTTCCCCATTTGTAAAATAAGAAAACATGCTACTTCATGACAGAGCTGGTTGAATTATTCATTTTGACTAAATCATCAGACAAATTGAACCCTTTTTTCTGTTCATTAATAGATTATAATTTCTGAGAGTGTATTCTTTACTGATAAGTAGTCACCGAACACTCAGCCTAGGGGTTTCCAAACTCTCACAGTAAGCTGAATTTTTGCTTTTCATAACATGTGATCGGTCACTACACACTCCCTTACTGGATGCTTGAACCCCATTAAATAGGAGTGTAAACAAATGACAGTGAATAGCAAATAATGAATATAGCACATACTCTTCTACATAAATCAGTTCAGTCACATGTAAATATGGGTATTTGAACAAATAGCCATTCCATAGATATACATGCAAATAAAAAAAAAATTCACAGGATATTAGAGAGACAAGGTGGGCGAAGTAATATTTTTTTATTGGACCAACTTCTGTTGGTCAGAGAGACTAGCTTTCAAGCTCTCTCACCAACCGAAGTTGATCCAGTAAAAGATATGACCTCACCCACATTGTCTCTCTAATATCCTGGGACCAACATGGTACAACTGCATCGTATAATTCATGGGAATGTTCACAAATGGTGAAGAAAAAGGCACAGACATCGTTGAACAGAACAGCCACTAAAAATTCAAATGCATATTTGCAAACTTTCTGTTTTAGCAGAAATTGACTAACTGTAGGTGTGAGGTATAGCTCATTAATGATGGCCTTGAGATCCATGGCTAGACGGTGCTATACGAGTCAAATTATTCTATAGTTTCACAGATCAATTGTTTAACTGGCTGAAAGAGGTTGCAATTTGAAAGCCCAGATTACCTTGGAAGTTATGTTTTACTAAAATATTTCTGTGGTGAAACATGACTTAGTGCTTGGCCTTCTCAGATGTGGTGCTGCATTTAAGAAAACTTACCTCTATGAGCATGTACAAGGAAAGCACTGTAACTCCAAGGTTATACACAATGAGATGACCCCTGAGAGAGAATGCAGGCCTGTTCTTCATAAACTTGATACCCAGCCATATGGAAAGTAGATATACTACAGTAAGGAAAAATGTGGGTAGGTAAGAATCCAACAGGAACCATCCTCTGACCCTGGAATCTGAACAGAAACAAATGCAGTGAGCAATTAAAAATGGCTTGCTCAGTACTGCTAAATGGAGGCTGCCCATATTCAGAAGAGTGTCTGCTAAAGGCACAAGTGGGAATATGCCAAGACGTGCCTTGTCTTTGTCATATCCTGGGACCAATATGGCTACTATAACATTGTAAATGACCTGAAGTAACATTCCAAAGGATATGCTATGTACAGTAATGGGCTGAAAAATGCTCGATTCATTTCAACATAGGTCTGTGGTTAAAATTTAAATACAAAATTAAAATTAAAATAAATACCAAATCGTAGTCTGTTCAATGGACAATGGCATTTTTAATAGTATTATACACGCAAAAATGCACATTTGAAAAACTATGACTTCACAGACAGTAGCAACTTTCTTCATTTTTATTATCTGTTTGTTATTTATTTACTTACTGGAGGGCTTTTGTATAAGGGAAAGCTTTCAAACACATTAAATCTATTCATTTGTCATTTCTTTTTCAGTGTTTGTTTTGCTGAATATCAAATATATTTTTTGTTTAAACCAAAGGCTTGCTCCTTCATTAGCTCATGTGGTACACTTGCTTGATCCTGAAATGAAGCATTCAGGCCAAATCCTACTTGCACACAAGTAATCTCATTGACAGTAATAAGAACACTTGTTTGAATAGGAAGAGCATGATCTAGCCTCACATGCCAAATCTGCAGCATCATTCTTTTTCAGGTGAACAAAGGGATGCCAGGAGCAAATAATTATGATTTCCCCCCTGCCAAGATCTGCAATTGGAGAGACTGAGTTTCCAGGGAAAGCAATCTTAATATAGCAAAATCCCTTCAGCAACAGACTTTATGGGTAAATGAAATTGCTTCATCATATATGCTATTCTCTTTCAAGTCTGTCCAATTTTCCAAAAGATATTCTCTATCTGAACCATGAGTTATGGTTTAAAAAAATCACACAGTATGTTAAAACGACCCTCAGCTGTATTATTAATCATTTGGATTTGTTTAAAAAACCCTCTTTGTTTCACCATTCATGTTTACTTTTTCCATTTTGCTAAATTGGATAGTAAAATACCACATGAGAGTTTGTAGTTTCACTTGTTCACTCTTGCACAATACTTCAAAAACTGGGCTTGAAAACGCTTCAGGGGGATATTTAAATCAAACATTAAAGGATTTTTTTTTTAAAAAAGGTATCTTCTAATGTTCTGTTAAAAGTATTTTTTTCATCAGAAAACCTTATTTTTAACAACAAAATTTAAATGACTTAGAACTACCCCCTTGTGAACAGAAAGCCTATAGAAATGTGTGTTCTTATTATTCCTATCACCTTCTGCCTCCCTCCCTGCTTCCCTCTTATTATTTTGTATTCATTAGTTGAATTTTGTCATAAACTAGATTGCAAGCTCTTCAAAGCACAGACTGTCAGCCAGATCTATTAAAGCTGGAAGCCTCTGCGTCTGTCTTCCCCCACCCCCAACTGGCTCCCAAGAAGCATCTTCATTCTCACTATTGAGAGAGCTGCTGAATAAATCTGCCTAAAAGTACAGTCAGCTAGTAATGGAGCTGCATCCTTTGTTTGGGGTTTCCTTGCTTCTGTCAGTTCAGATCGCTCTGTGTTAGCAAGCTAGAATGCTGTTTTCTTCCTTGGAATCTGAAAATGTGTTTATGATCTCTTAGACATGGTCATTAATAAATATCCAGCATGTCTCCTGGCACTAGCATTGTCTGTTCCAAGACAGCATATTGTGCAAAGGCATAGTACCATCTATACAAGAGCATAAGAGCCTTAACAATTAGGATGGCATTGGAAAAAGTTCTGTCATTCTGGAAGATGACCAGACATAATCGAGATGATCTTGGGCCATGATCGAATGCATGGGATGAGAGTACAAACAAAAGAGATAAGGCATAAGAAAATAAAGGTAAATTAAATTCAAGCCATACAAAGCTTGACAGAATGTACCTTTAGAAAAAAGAGAAAATGTAATATAGATGACGATAACACCAGTCTTGCCTGCTTTGGAAGACTGATTTCTAAAGAGAGTTTACATGTGCATGAAGTCTCCAGAGCAAAGGAGTTCCACAGGAGACTGTGAGAAGGTAACCAGAAACTGCCTTTGCAACTAGAGGAAAAGTAACTGGTAGAAATCAGATGATGAGCTGAGCTAAAGTGGAAAATTAGATAAGTGATGAAAGCAGCTTCTACTCTAGGCACAGCAAGCAAGTTTTCCCATTGTTGCTAAAGGAGCACAGCTTATGTTCTAACACTTTAATAACTACAAAGTGACCTATGGCTGCATTGTCAGGCAACTTAAACATACTTTTTAAGTCTTACTATTGGTTTTCAGTGCTCCCTCTTGAAGCTTGAAATTGAAACTTGTTCCTTTCTCCCACTGTCTCTTCTTATGTGTACACAGTCACACTTGTTTCTTCTTAGTAAGGTGGCTCATAAATGCTGGGCTGTTGGTTTTGATTTTTTTTTTTTTTTAAAGAAAAACAGCACTGTATCATTTGGGGGTTGGGGGGGGTTGGTAGGAAATGTATGGATTTGACAAAAAGAATAAGAAAAAGAGAGAGAAGTTAACATTAGTGCCTACCATCTGTCAGACTCACAGTGCTCCATTATGTTGAAACAGGTTCAAATTCATCCACTTACGTTGTGTGGGAAAGTGTGACGTGCTGTTAGTTTGACAGTTCTGAATCATTCCAACAACTAAATCCCAGACGAAAGCAGTGAGTGACACTGCACTACACGAGCACCGGAACACAATATGTGGTGAGAGAGATGTGCACAAGCTCAGATTCCATCTCAAACTAACTCCTTTCCAATTAAAAATAGTGATGAGCCAGAGCCATGGAGTGAAATCCTGACACCACTGAAGCAGTGGCAAAATAATGGCACTGAGACTTTATCCAGGATGTTCAGAGGTGGCTCGATATTCCGCGTTCTAACTCAGTCACTTACAGCGGGGGCCTGTTTGTATCTGGGCAGAATCTGAATTTCTTAGTGGCTGAGGGTCTGGATTTCTGGAGCTGGTTTATGATGCTGTTAATATTTAATGGCAAAATACATATCATATAAGGGTATGTTAATATGACTTCATCATACCGCTCAAAAATTATATCCCCTCTCAATATGTTGCCAATTTAAATTTGGTTTTGTACATGAATAAAACAAACTCAACCACTGGCTCTCGTTCCTGCAACTTGTGTCGTTCCACATCACAAAGCTATGTCACTATCCTTTCTTTTTTTTATTTTTCTTGTCTCCTTAATATGAAAACTAATAAATTCACCTGCAGTACTAGAGAGGCATAGTGGAATCCTGTTTAAAGAATCAAATTAAGCAAGCCCCATTTTGATTCTTACACCTGAATGGTCACTGTGTCCTGAGCAGATAGCCTTTCCTGTTTTGGTATACATCAAAGAAAATCTAAAGCAAATAAGGGCAAGCACCTCAGTGTGGCATACAGGGAGTGAACTAAGGACCTGTGGATCTAAAAGCATGGCTGTGCAGTTTAGTGGATAGAGAACACAGGGCTGGGACTGAAGATATTTGGGTTCTATGCCCAGTTCTGCTACTGGTCTTCTGAGGACCTTGGGCAAGTCACTTCACCTTTCTGTGCCTCAGTTTCCCACTCTGTAAAATGGGGGTGATGATACTAACCCTCCTCTGAAAGTGCTTTGTGATCTGTGGATGAAAAGTGCTATATAAGAACAAAGCATTACTCTACTTCTTGAGCCAAAAGGGGGGTTAATTCAGAAGCTGCAGCCAATATAAACTGCTTTGTGAGATGTAGCCATCAGAAGGAGATAGAGCCACACAGGAGCTTGATGGTACTCATTGCAATCAATGGTAGAGCTTCCATTGCCTTTAAGTGCAGGATCACACGCTGTGTTAACTGAGTTTCAACACCACCAGTGGAAATTGCTTTTAGAAAGCAATGTTTGGTCTATAAAGGGCAAAAAACACTTTTGGTGCATCAATCCCACCCCTCCAAATCCAACCAAGTGGGAGCAAAGCAGGGGGAAAAAAGCTGTGTGGCACAGCAGTTCAACACCCCCTGGAAGGTGGCATTCAGGGTGATTGCCCTGCTTGCCTGCCCCTGGAACTGCCCTAGTTGTCAACTAAATAGTTGTCAACTATTGACTAAAAATAAAGCAAAATAAAAAAGATGGATTTACAGAGTAGTCATTTATTTTGGCTAGCCTGCTGTCAAACTAAGAGCAGATAATAGTGGAAAATAGCTAATAGAAAGAAGTCTGTAATGCTTGTTATTTTAGCCTTTTTAGGTAAGTTCACTAGAATTCATCAGCGCTTCTCTTTCGAGGGTCAGTCCATCTACTTTAGCAACTTTTTGTGAGTCATCTGTCTATATAACCATTTTACAGGATGCCATGTTATTCTGGATTGTCATTCTACAGTCACAGACCACTAAAGTAAAAGTGCATGCTACTGCGTGGGACCATAGACAAAAAAGATCGTATTTTCAATATGGAATTGATAGTATTGTCCTCAGAGTATTTTAAAACACAATTTGCAATTTGTAATTGCCCTCGTTTCTAGTTGTAATTGTACTAGCACAGCTACGTCCAGTGGCTTACTTGCTAACGATTGCACAGTTTAACGCTACAGGTAAATTAAGAAATATAGTGTCAAATTGCACCACTTGGGCTGTTGTTTCACTGCAGCACCTCTTGGAACACACTGCAGTTCTATTCTTGCCAGCAGATGTCAGTAGCGGGGAGGGAGGAAAAGGAGATGAAAAGTAAGCCTGTTGTCAGCTGAGAACAAAATAGCAACATGGGAGCATTCCTCCAGTAACAGGGTGCTTCAAAATAACTTGTAACCTTACCCTCTGCTGGGTTAAACTAGTACAACAGGGAGAGATACCTGTGTTGAAGGGATTTAGAGGCAAATAATGGTTTCAACTTAGAAGTATTCATAACTGAAGGCCTCTCAGCACATTTATAAAAAGAACAGCTAACAGCATATCTGTAGGACACAGGGTAATATGTCCGAGTCAAAGGGCTGTATCTTTGGCTTTGGCCCTTCTGCATCCAACACAGCAAAGGAGGAGGAAGCCTGTAAACTACCTTTACTCTTCCCTGATTGCGGTGTCTTTGGGTGCCAATGTGTGTCCAAAGATGTAATTTAGAGCAGTGGGATTGATGAAAATTGATCATAGTAAGGACCAAGATCAGCCCCAAGAGATAGAATAAGATGCCACTGAGGTCCTGCTCCCAACTAGAAAGAGACAGCTTATCAATACATGGTGGAAAAGGAGAAATCCTGCATTTGAGCACAGGTGAACTCAGGAAAGTATTTGAAGCAACTGACATGGAAGTAGAGTGACACTAGATCCTGCCAAGCTGAGGGACTGAAGTCCCATTTTATTTCTCCTCCAATAAGTTCCTCAGGATGTGTGTCTGTGCATGAATGTCTTTAGAACCATCTCTCTGAGCGCTACACATGTTTTCACAAGGTTTTGTTTCTCTGGTTGATTTGGGCTATTAATATTCAATTCCTTTCAAATGGCAGTCATTTCTGTGAGACTTTGCCTTTCAAATGCCAACCGTGAATCTCTTTGAGTGAGTTGGCACAGGCAGTACTTGTTTTACTGAAGCGCATTCTGAAGACCCAGTGGAGCTATAGTATTTGCTATGCAGTTATATTAACCGCAATGCATCCATCTCAAAGACTTGGCTCTGGAGGCATTGGAAAGAGAAGGATGAAAGGGCATAGCCTTTATATATGTAAAAAGGAACAAAACTTTCACACACATGGTTATTGGACTGCACTAGCTTGCTAGTATTAAAGGCCTATTTTACAAGTATTTTCTAGGAAGCCATTCTATTCATTTTTAAAATAGATTCAGGTAGAAATCCAGAAATTGTGCAAGCCAAAGTTTTGCAAAGATCCTATATGCTTCACAGTTGATGGAGGTTATTGCCATTCCCAAAGGAATAAAAAAAAAAATACTACTTTCCAGTTTTTAAGAACCTTATAACAATTTTCCCTTTAAGGAAGAAATGTTAAGATTTGAAGAATGTTAACCCGATGAAATGCAAGCATGAGGCATCTGAAAACGTATTATAATATAATTTATACTTTACACTATGCTGTAGGTCTTTATATTTTGATTCAGGAAGCAAGTCTGACCTCCTCAGGTGATAGCTAGAGCAAGAAGCCAAAGACCAGAAAGGGTATGAAAGAAGCGACCTCTGAATCTGCACCAGGTTTGCTGATATTTTGGATCTCATTCTGGGGGATTCTGGATAGCCTTAACTTTCACTGCAGTCTGCATCTCTCAGGATTAGTCCCTTTGTTAACTAGGTGAACCACATGAAGATGGGATTATTATTACAGCTGGTCAAAAAATGGAATTTCCTTTGTGCAGAAAATTTGGAGATTTTGACGTCTGGTTTCATACTGATTCAGGATGAAAAGTCAAAATCTTAGAATTTTTCATGAAACAAAATATTTATTTTGTTTTGACTTTATCAAAATGTGGGTTTTTTTTGAGTTTTTATTATAAATAATATGACAAATCAAAACAAAGTGAAAATGAAACATTTTGACTTTATTGAAGCCAAACATCTCAATAATTTCCATGAAACTTCAGACCAAATGCACACATTTTCACAAAATGTTGTGATTTTGCTGTGTTGGCATTTTCTGATGGAAAACAGTTAAAATAAATATAAATTAATGGAGATATCCCATCTCCTAGAACTGGAAGGGACCTTGAAAGGCCATAGAGTCCAGAGTCCAGCCTCCTGCCTTCACTAGCAGGACCAAGTACTGATTTTGCCCCAGATCCCTAAGTGGCCCCATCAAGGATTGAACTCACAACCCTAGGTTTAGCAGGCCAATGCTCAAACCACTGAACTATCCCTCCCCTGTAAGAAAAATTTTTACCAGCTCATATTAGTATACATATTTTTGAGGAGCTATAACCTGAGTGAACAATAACATGCAAGTATTAATGAGACAGGAAAACCTCAGATATGTAGTGTCTGATTTGTGATTATCTGGCTTTCATTACCATAGCATCTGAGAGCATGAAAACACAGCTACATATTCTGCGAATACTTAAGGAGGGCTGCCAGTAACAGAAGTATGTTCTTCTGTTTATTCTATAATCATTATTTTCCTCCAGATTTAGTTATCTCTGGGCCAGGTTGGTCGTAGGATGTGTCTGGGGTGGAAGGAAGGTGCCTTTCACCCCTGCTTATCCTACGTATATAGCCAACATATTAGGTGGCTGAAGTGAAGAAAACTTTGTATTGGGGTCAGTGGCCCAAATGTGATAGGTGGAGAAATGGTTTGTAGTGCAACACTTTGGGTATTATTTGTGGGCTAGAATGGAAATGCAGATGATGATGATGTAGTAATGTGATATATCTGGGTGTTAACAAGTAGTGTGGGATTAGCTAGAGGATGAGCTAGAATTAAGGTTGTTTTTGACACCGTAATTTAGAGTTCCTGAGTTTTCAACAGATTTTTGTTTTCTTTCTTAACTATTATGTGCTAAAGACTTTTTTCTTAAATAACTGACTGGTGATTTTGGGAGACAGTTCTGGAATGCCCCACTTGAGACACCTCACAGGGGCTTGATAGGGTTGCCAGTTTTGGCTGGACGTATTCCTGGAGGTTTCATCACCTGACATAATCTTTAATTCCTAGAGATTCCAGGACAATCCAGGAGACTCCAAGCCTTGATTTTCCAGAAGGTGGGTGCTCAGCACTTTCAGAAAATCCAGCCTGGCCTCCTTCTGGTGTTTGCAGTGAGGCATTCAAAATTTCAAGTCAGCTTTGAACATGCTTTGAACATGCTGTTCACTGTCTTCAGGAAAGCAACTGCTTTTCTTATTTTCAATTATTATGTTGCATCTGAAGATGATTCAAACAGTTTTTGTCTGCACATGAAAAGATCAATTATTTTGAGTTCTGAAAAACACACTTACCTCGAGGCCCAAACATATAATCCACAAATGTGTTTATTTCCCAGTCCAAAGCCTTCAGCTGCTCCTAGAAAAACACATGACAAATTGTTAGCTCATGCCTCACATAGAAAATACAATACAAAAATAAACCTGCAGAGAGCCTTTTTACACACAAGTGTCTCAAGGTACCTGACAACAATCATCCCCATTTTTAAAAAGTGCTCTTTTAACATGAAAAGATTTAGGGCTATATGCTGCTGTGGCTACACCCACAGCTCCCGTTAACACCATTAGTGGAAGTAACATGTACCTACCACAATAGACCCCTGAGGAAATAAATGCAATTTAAATGGAGATTTTAGAAATGAAAATGAACAAGCCTTTAAATGAATCTAATCTGTAACAGGTGCCTTTTAGTGTTTAGAAAGTACCTTGGCCTTCTTTGAACCCCAGCAATGCTTGCTTTTTTAGTTTTTCCATTAAAATCTATATTTGAGAAAAGAGCAGTCAGTAACCCTGATCTGCTTTATGAAGCCACCTGGCTGTCAGCCACACTGTGATTGTGCACTAGTTAAATGTATTGATGTTCTGTTTTGAAGAGGGAAGATTTTTTTCCCCACCTGCAAAAGCTACATATTCCACATCCTTAGTCCCTCATCACCACTATCTGAGCATCTGAGTTACATTATTGCTAATTTGAAGAAAAGGGACTGAGGCAAGATCCAAGTTAATAGAACTACTTTTATTTATCCCAGGTGGTCCAGAAGTCTTTGGCAGAGTTGGGAATTGAAGAGTGCTCTCCTGAGTTCTAGTGCACTTCCTTAATTAGAAGGCTATCCTTTTCACACCTATTGCTTCATATACTCCCATGCTGTGCAGTCCAAACCCTTGCAAGAGATCATAATCTTGAAAGAATAGGGGACCAGCCAGCCAAAATGTTCTGCTGTGCCCTCTGAATTCTCCTGACAGTTGCACAGCAATGCTGTACTGCTGCGCTATTGTTTTGCTCTGGAGGAGAACTCCTTAAGTTCTCTACCCACCAATGCATTTGCACATCACAGGGCAAGATTTGGTTTACTCCAGATGTTAAAAATGAATAGGCTGGTTATTGGGAATAAATGTGTACCTCTCTGCACTCATCTTTGCACATAACTTGCTCCAGGTCTAAGAGAAATGTCTCAGAAGGGGACAGGTTTTGCAGCACCTCGGGGTGAAGAAATTAATCTCTACAGAATGCTGCGTGGTTCGTCTGATCTCAGTAAAACAAAACCAGAACAAAAACCAATTTCATTTTTTAGTTTTATTTTTACAAATGAAGGGAAAGGTTCCAATCAAAGGGATCATTGAGATAAGACAAATCTTGTTGCTGAGAAGTTTAGCTTTTCTGAAAAGTGCTTGTTGGGGGGCACTAGAAATTGGCATCTCCCCATAGAAAAGATACCGATACCAGCAGCCAAAGTTTTCCCTGCAGTGAGCTGGAAGTGACCACTAAAGTTGGAGGAAAGTTTCATCCCGGTCTGGGGCTTTCTGCTGAGATTGCCAGCAAGGTGCCCGCTACGGTGGTGGGTTGTGAAACAAGAGTCGTCTGCCAGAAATTTATTCTGAGACCAGCAAACTAATTTCAAACAGGCATCACGACTGAGCCACCACAGTTTAGTCAAATAACATAGATTGGAAACTCTCACCCATCATATCTCTGAGCTATCCAGTCCCCCTGTTTGTTTAAAGTTTTATGAAAGGGAAGATTCGGCCTGTTTTCATTTGGAAAATGCCATGCTAGCTCCCATCAGTGATCTGTTATACTACCATGTCAAAAACAACGAGGAGTCCTTGTGGCACCTTAGAGACTAACAAACTTATTTGGGCATAAGCTTTCGTGGGCTAAAACCCACTTCATCGGACGCATGGAGTGAAAAATACAGTAGGCAGTATATATATTTATTGCAGCATATGAAAAGCCGTACCAAATGGGGGGGGGGGTCAATGCTAACGAGGCCAGTTCAATCAAGGTGGAAGTGGCCTATTCTGAACAGTTGACAAAAAGGGGTGAATATTAACAGAGGGAAAATTACTTTACATTTGTTAGTCTCTAAGGTGCCACAAGTACTCCTCGTTCTTTTTACTTTTTGTAGTGACCCAGCCACTCCCACTCTATTCAGGCCTAATTTGATGGTGTCCAGTTTGCAAATTAATTCCAGTTCTGCAGTTTCTCGTTGAAGTCTGTTTTTGAATTTTTTTGTTGAAGAGATGCTACTTTTAAAGTCTGTTATTAAGTTTCCAGGGAGATTGAAGTGCTCTCCTACTGGTTTTTGAATGTTACAATTTTTGATGTCTGATTTGTGTCCATTATTCTTTTGCATAGAGACTGTCTGGTTTGGCCAATGTACATGGCAGAGGGGCATTGCTGGCACATGATGGCATATATCACATTGGTAGATGTGCAGGTGAATGAGCACTTGATGGTGTGGCTGATGTGGTTAGGTCCTATGATGGTGTTCCTTGAATAGATATGCGGACAGAGTTGGCAACAGGGTTTGTTGCAGGGATTGGTTCCTGGGTTAGTGTTTTTGTTGTGTGGTGTGTAGTTGCTGGTGAGTATTTGCTTCAGGCACTACTGTCTGTAGATTAATCTGTTTTAAAACACACACACAAGCATGGATTTACATGATTTATAGCTATTGACATTAGAATACAAAGCTGCTTGCATTCATGATCAGATTATGTAAATAAAGTGTACACATTGTGAGTAATATCATTAATATAAATTCCTTTTATATTTGAATTTTGTAGGCAAATCTACTTTAGGCTGCATTTTAATGAGAATTACTGACAGACTGAATTCTTGCAACTATTTAGATGAAAGAAGAGGAGAGTAAAAGGGAGATTTTTTTAAAAAAAAGATACCTGTCTACTTTCGTGGGCTAAAACCCACTTCATCGGGTGGTAATTTCATAAATCAGAATGCACTACTACATTTAATTATCCATGCCTAAAAGAGGGGTTAGTGTATCAAATAAAGAAAAATCATAATTGATATGTGCATTGTAAATGAAATACATTTGGAGGATCACATGTGTTTTTTGCATTTGTAAGTGATACTGTGTTTTTGTACAGGTGCAAAAGTGAATGAGCTAACTATGAAAATATCAAGAAGGATATTGGTACCAGCAGCTACACAGACCATTTTAGTGGAAGAGACAGAACAGGAGAATTATGCTTCTCTTTTGTCTCCCTGGTTTCCACACTTCTTGACCATCTTAGCCCTTAGCATATCTCTGAGCTATTCAGAGGCTGATGTTTTGCTGACCAAGTCCTATGCATGGACAAGTTAAACAAAAAAATACATTTTATTTACCTACTAGGGGGACTACTTTGAAAAATGACTGAGAAATCAAAATAAAACTTTCTAAAAAGAAATTAGTAGACCGTATGGCTTCTGGAAGAACTCTTCAGTGATAGCTGTGGAGATATAGTACAACATAGCCCATTGTATGTAAAAATACAAGAAAATAGAAACAGTCTGCAGCATAAACATTTGTGTTGCTTGTCTGCATTTCTGGCAAATCATTTCTATGTCTCTTATCTGCCAAGAAGCTTGAGTTACCAGTCGCGAGATTAATATAGATTTTATTTTCTTCCCTCTCTTTATAGGACACGACTCTGGATATTGGCACTGTCATCAATTTTCTCACTCATTTCTCACCCCTCTTTCCCCTTACCCCACCCCCAAAAAACCCTTACTGGTGTGAACAACTGAAAGGATGAAAAATTGCCATCAAATGACAATATGCAACGTACAGATTTCTCATGAGGTATTTATTTTTGCAACAGAAGTGGAAATGAATCAGTAGCAATAAAATGTGCTTATGTGATATGTTCATGCTGATTATATTTGAAACATTGCTTCAAGGTCAGTCAGTATGGGGGAAAAATCAGTCTTATACTTGCCTTACATTTACACCTCTGTCTCCTGGTTGCCTTGGTTTCCTGATCAGTATCACTATAAAGGCACCATGAGCTATGCAAAAATAATGCATATACTGTCCATACAGTATAGGTTTTTATATAGAAGAATAAAAAATAGGAACAGTTTGCCAATGAACGTCTGTTCTGCAAGCATTTTACCATCAAACACTCCAGATTGGAAACTCCTTCTCTGCCTCTCTGGCAGGGCAAGCTGGAGGAAAAATATATAGAAGTAGCTATGTCTTGGGCAAATGTAAACACAAAGGGTTCTGTTTGCCCATGGATGCTCAGGAATAGAAGTATCCAAATTCGACCTGTCTGTCACTTCACCTTGAATGGTCCCTTACAATATGTTTAGCATAAGTAGTTAGGACAATCTGTTTGATCTTGTATTTAGCTGTGACACTCTGAGTACCTTTCCCAGACCCGAAGAAGAGCTCTGTGTAAACTCAAAAGCTTGTCTCTCTCACTGACAGAAGTTGGTCCAATAAAAGATATTACCTCACCCATTTTGTCTCTTGAAGTTATGAGACGCATTCTAACAGGATTGACCAGCACAGATGTATTGGATAGCTTGATTATCAACTTTATTCTTAGTTCTGCTTTCTCCTTTCTCTTACGTAAGTTAAGTCTTACGTAAGAAGTTAATAAATACAATCATGAGCAGCATCTAGTGTTGCTAGCTCCTTTTCCTCTCACCCTGGCATTGGTTTAGAGTTTCCTAATGTATGGTTTAGTTTGTGTGGTTTAGTAGTTTCCTAATGTATTTAAGTCCACCAAAAAATAATCCATTTCTTCCTGCTCAGCTGCATTAGATCTAAAAACATAACCTTGTAAGAGAGAGCCTGAATTTCAGAATATATTTGAGCTTGCCTTGATTTATTGTTAGCAATTTGCTGTCTATGTTTTCAGAGGGTGCCATTCAGTTTTAGCTCAGAAGAGATTACACTGCCACACAACTTTTTGCTACCAGCCAGCTGTCTTGATCAGTTTTTAAAAAATCTAAGTAAAAATGTTGATCATTTATGTCAGCTTAAATCGAGCCCTCTTATAGCAGCCTTAAAATCTTTACACTGGGCCCAACCGTGAGCCTAAGCAAAGCCTGAATAAACTGGCATTTGCCTCTGGGAAATAGGAGGGCATTATGGAAATATATTCCTCACCCCAGCATGGAAGTAAGGCCAAGGTACCTATGCAATTGGGCTGCATCAAGTTACTGCTGGATATGGAATTATGCTTATATCCCCCTACTCTGTAGTGAGCTATACAGACCCATATTAGGGATACATTGTGCAGCATACCCCAAGCAGTTTGTGGAGTCTCTTTGTGGGAAGTATCTGTTGCTTTGGTCCCCCTATGCAGTAGACCCACCATTTTCAAGATGTTGTTGGCCCGTCAGTGGGCATCTCAGACTAGGTTGTAAAGGAATCTGGGTTTCTATTTTTAATGGCAAGTCTTAAAGCAATGCCATTAAAGGTATATTGATCTCCCGGCTCATTTCACAGTGAAAGCAATATTCTATTAAATGCCTGATGCTCTGGCTGGTATCACATAACCAAGAAGGATGGGATCTTTTACGTGTTCTTGTTTTCAGTGTTGGTCTCATAAGGTTGGTCAACACAAGAAACTAGTGCTCAAAGCAGGCCACCAACCCTATCACATCTAGTGCAAGCAAGAACAGATTTAGGAGCACTCTGATTCACTCACACTGGGCCCAGAACTGTTACTCAGAGGAGTAATTCCTACCTATTTGAGAAGGTCCACTGCCTTCTCAGGGGAGTAAGGAGTACTTATACAGCCTCAGTCGTGAAAGATTGCACTCCCTGCTAGGAGCACAAGCTGGAAGGGGTTTCTTAGTATAGATCTTCAGATGTGCTTTCTCTTTCTTAAATTTATTTGTATCATCTGCTAGTCTCTGTTCTCCGGAGCCTCTTTTTTGCTGTATGACTTTTCTTAATTATGTCACATGGTCCCACTCTTGTGTTCCTTCTTAAAATGGTCCAGGTGCTACTAAAGTGTAGGGTAATGAAATAGTAGTATTCCTTCCTCTTGATAAATGTCCCCTTTTTTCTTTGGAGAGTTAGAAACTTGCCTTACTATGCAAATGTACTCCTTGGATTAATGCAAACAAAATCACGTTATCCCTGCAGATTCGCTACAGGGCTCCAGTGACTGGTGCTACATTTGCAACTTCATTGTTTCAAACACCTATTTTTAAATTAAAATTGGAGTGGCAGAACAGTAAGCATATTGGACTCACACATCTTTTCACATCTGCAAGCCAAAGTTTTAGACTCATCTGGAACAAAACTTGTGACCACAGGAAAAAATCCCTGTGCAGGGTTTCAAGGACTAATCACTGACAGAATCCTGGTTGGAGTGAGGGGGTGATCTCTGGTAAGCTTATTACCACATTTGTAGGTTTTTAATATGATTTCTCTGCAGGGCTGGTTCCAGGGTTTTTGCTGCCCCAAGCAGCAAAAAGAAAAAAAAGAAAAGAAAAGAAAAGCAGCGATTGCGATCTGCTCTACCGTCGCTGCTTCAGTCTTCGCGGCAATTTGGCGGCTGGTGGTCCTTCGCTCCGAGAGGGAGTGAGGGACCCGCCGCTGAAGAGCAGGATGTGCCGCCCCTCTCTGTTGGCCACCCTAAGCACCTGCTTGCTGGGCTAGTGCCTGGAGCCAGCCCTGTTTCTCTGTAATGCCTTTATTTTAAGAATAAATGTGTTTGCTTAGAAAGAGCTGTGTGGCAACTTAGCTGTGACAAGCACGCTGTGTACCATCTCTGAGGAGGGAAGCAAAACAGACCTGCAAAAGCAGTCTGTCTTTTGCTGAAATATCACCATAGAGTCAGGGAAATGTGTAGGTCTCCACCCAAGCGCGGTGACTGTGGGGGAGCTGGAAGCCTGAGAGCTGGGGCCTTTACTGGACAATGAGGGGGAAACACAGGTGCAGTTGCCCTGAACGGTGACATTCAACAACCTCATCACCTAACTTGGAACAAGTGGCAGCCTCACCTGAGAAAAGGCAAGGAATTGAAACAGGCATGTTGTTGGAAAGAGGCATGTTTCCCCCTTCTGCAGCCCAGCCCAGTTTCCACTAATACTTGTGCCTCTCTGTCAGTGTAAGTGGAAGGGAGCACAACTCATCAGAGCTATTGGCTGTAGTGAAAGTTAGTCAAATTCTATAGCATGTTTTCTTGAGGGTTTGGCACTACAGGATCCCACCCTTGACTATAACTCAATACATATAACACAATACATATAGCACAACAATAGTACAGTGTATTTTGACAGTAAGAAAAAATCCATGTAATTTAAAGATTGAAATATATCAGTTTCCTTTAATACAACAGAAAAGCTCAAAGGAGTAAAAATACTAAACCAGTGCCTTTACTACTAGCAACTGAATGAATGTATAAATGAGTTTAGCTTCTGAAAATGGCTTACCATTTCTCATAAAAGCTCAACACTTCTATTTCTTCCTGCCAGCCCCATCACCCCCATGTTTGAAATGGTCATAAATGTTGCATATCCAAGAAGGGCCATGTTTTTTTTTTCTTTTGGCAAAGAAGCAGCACTGACCACCCTCCTTGATACAAGCCTCTTTGGCTCAAACTGGAGCCACGCAAAGAGAAGCATTAGTAGCTCAAGCAGATCACAACCTCCCCACTGCTGGGGGGCTCACTGTGCTGGCTAAGGAAAGGGAGTCAACACGTGTGGGGGGGGGGCACATTGGTTCACGTCCCCCCCCCCCCCGATTTCTGCCAGGGTTTGTGTGCCCCTTCCCTGAACCCCATTGCATAGCACCAGCATTTTTAAATTGTGCCACCCCACTATCAACAGTTATGCGTCATCTCTGCTGGTAGGATTTCTATGGAATGCCTTTCAGAAGCTAAGCCTCCTCTTTCCTGGAATAACCTCTGAGGAAAGCAGCAGTTGAAACACTGCTGGGATATGAATTTCCCTCCAGATACAGCAGCCTCCACAGGTGCTGGGAGCTGCAAAGTATAGGGTTCAGTATCAGTAGAGGTCCATCTAGCCCTTAACGATAGGTGGGAGCTGCATCCAGGCTGCTAACATTTGTTCATTAATTTCACAGACCTGAATCTATCAGGAGTTAGTGATATATTTTTATATGCTTTTCTAGATCAAAATCTTATGTAATGGTAGAGCGCTCTCTCTCACACACTTGATTGAACCTGTCATATTTGTGAGATATGCAACAGCTGATGATAACCTAATGTAAGGAAAAAACCCAAACGTTTTAAAATCTCCTTTTGAGTTTCCTCACTTTCCTGATCCTAAAAACTTGTCATACAAAATGAAGATCAAACTATAAGTGCTTTTGAGCCATTTTTTTTTTACTCTATCAAGAGCTTTTCCTAACCTTAAACAACAACAACAACAAAGCGCACACCATACTCCTATTGTTGCAGGACTTTGTTTCAACAGTGTTACAGCAGAGGATCACTAATTGCCACAGTTCTCGCTTCCTTTTGAACTGATAAAACCACCTTAAATGTATCAAACTCCAGCCGCACATGAGTGGAACCATAAAGTCCCACATTGTACCGCTAATTTTATACTAGCAAATTCAAGAAATGACTTACTACTTTAACATGGTTGAATGTGTTAAGTGACTTGTGCAGCAATTTGTTTCATGAGTGAAACACCTGAAGCCATTCCCCTTGCAGCCTGGGGTAGCTGCTCCCTGGCTTGTACTAGGGCTGACCTCCTGTTGGCTCTGTAAGGGCCCTCCCCTGAGGGGGGAAACAAGTGAGCAGCTTCCAGCTACAGAAAAAGGAGGAGCAGGGACTTCAGGGGTGGGGTGGTCTCTGTAGCTGTGCAATAAATTTTGGGATAATAAAAGGAGGGATTTAGGTAGGCAGAACCACAAAACAATAACCCATGAGTAGCACTCTCCCAGTTAAAGCAGGGTAGCTCAAGCTCCTTAGCTGATCGGAAGAATATCATATGAGGAGAAAGGTGGTTCTGCAAATAGCCTGGACTAAATAATTTAGTTGCCCAAGTTGGAATCTGACCAGAACTATGAGGCTAGCACTCTTGATTTAGTGTCCCTGGATCAATTAGGTAATCTTTGTGTCTTATTTACCTCATCCACAGAGGGGGAACATAACATTTACCTACTTAACTAGGGGTATTGGGACTACTAAAAGTGTTTTGTGGTCCTTTGCCCAGAAAGTGCTATAGAAATGCCAATTATTACTAATATTTATATTACATGTTTTAAAAGTAGCATAGGCTCTTTAGTTTCTAAAAGTGGTCAGCACTTCAGGTTTGTGTCTCTGATGAAAGACCAAAGTTAATAACCTGGTATAATCATTGAGACAGATTAGATAATGTGGGATATTGAAAATTATGTTAAAATTACAGGCTATCCCTTTTAATCAGAAGGGGGGTTTCCTGGCCCTGCTTGCAGCCTAGGGAACTCTGTAAGGAAGTGTGAGATCAGAGTCAGTCTGCCAAAGGCTAGCCTAGAGCAAGGTGGAGCGAGTTGTCTTTTTCTACCTTAGGTATTGGCCTGCTTTTTCTCTGTGTGTTAACGTTCTGGATTTTAAGAACTAAAACAGTGCTACTGTTTCTGGAAGGTTGTGATGCATTTATGTTTTTATGTAACTGCTCTGAGTATGCCATGAACATATCACATAAGATAGAGCTCTTAAGCATCTTCATCCACTAATTACTACCAGGTGTAAAATTCCACCCAAATCTCTGGTTTTCCTTTTTGAGCCACAAATACAGTTCACACACAGCAACTTGTTGGAGAAAGAGAAAATGCCAAGTGCTTGTCTTCTCCTGTTTTCTTAAAAAAAAAATGTATTTAGGTTAGCTGACTCAAACCTAGCCAACTTGTGTGAGTTATGAATTGCCACGTTACACACCCCATGTTCTTAGTCCAATACTTAATTTGCAACACTAACACAGCTGGGAAACTGCAGGCCATGCTTGTACAGTGGTGAGTGTGCTATGGGCAGATGACTTGTGAATCACTAATTAAATCACAAATGGCAAAATTATAACTTCCCACTACAGCTATGCATCACTACTGTCTTGTAGTGGGTATGCTGAGGGCAGAATTTGGCCTTTCATGTCTCATGGATCTGAGCTACATTCTGCAAAAGAAAATCTTGATGTTTATGGCTAAAGAAGGGAGAAATATGTCAGTAAGAAAAAAAAGTTGTTCAAATCTTCAGGTGATAATAAGGGGCCTAATTTTACATTCCTTTGCACCTTGTGCAGCTGACCATTCATGCAAAAAGTGTGTGCAAAGTGGGTGTAAGAAGCAAGCCAATCACACTGGTAGCTATTTTTACACTCACTTTGTGCCGGTGTAAATAACGATACAAGAGGCAAGGCAGAGGAGAATTAGATCCTAAGAAGCAGAGCAATATTTTTATCTACCTGGTGAATGAATACTGAGACTTGCCTGTCAATATTCAGCTAAGCTAATTTCTGGACACAGTTCTTTGTGTTTGCAGACTTCACTCAACCAACCATGAACCATTATAAACATTTGATTGTGTTAGGGTTGATATATTGAATGTGAGGAACTAAGTTTTGACTTTATTATCCATTAATTTATATCATTGTCAGATGAAATTTGGCAGGAAGGGCTATTGGTTTTATAATGTGACTAGTTGACTGTTTTTTTAAATGCTAGAAATAGTAAGTTAGAGAATTCTTGTGCTATTGATTCATTGAATAATATGTAACTAGAGTATCAATGAAATATTTGCTGTTGCTCTCAGTATCTAATTAGACCGTAAATCCTTGTAGATACGTGCCTTAGCTGTTAACTGATTGTATTATCTTCCTAACTGATTTTTTTTCAAAGACCAGATGACGACATTTTCTCTTTTATGTGGAAAAAATTACTTTCCTGTTGCTTCTTGCTTTTATTGTTTCTAAATTTGTGTAATGTAATTATATTGTATATTTGATGTTCTCCATTCCTATTGTTTTACTGCTAAAGTTACGAAATGAAAAATATTAATCATTAATGTTAGACATAGCAATCACATCACCCAAAATAGGATCTCGTCTGCCTTAAATCTCAGACATTATTTGACAAAACAAAAGAAAAGGTATCATCGTTATGGCCTAATATGGTATATATGTCAAATAAGTATTTACAGCCCTAGTAGCATATCTTCATAATCTATCCACTTACTTATTATTAGTGTTGCAAAATGAAATGGCCACCAAAGCAGATTAATGCAATCCTTTTAAAAGTAATCCTACTCTAGTCTACCTACTTCATAGTGGAACATCAGCTTAACTTGTAATTATAGAAGATTTCTCTGGGCAGCATCTTAGATGTGGCATGTCAGTTCTCAAGAAAATGGCAGCAATTATTAACTTAAAAAAAACAAACTCTGTAACCACTACTTTTGAATAACAATATAACATCAGTGATTATATATAGCTGTGTCAATGATCATATTGTGAGTGTGTCTCTGTGTGTATCACTGCATTGGGATGAAATGGGGGGAAACAACAGTCAAAAATGAAAAGGTAGGTGAAAATTCTGCCTAGTCACTCCTGCCTGAGTTAATGGGTCACTTTCTCAGAGAAAGGGATAGTCCTTTGGCACTCGCCCTGGTTAGAAGAAGGTTGGATAAGAGAAAATTCTTGCATGGAAAATAAGGGTACCTGTGCTACAGCTGAAGAATCAGAGCAAGGTTTTTACAGAAAGGATAATTTTGTTATATTCTCCTCTGAATTAGTATTTTCAACTCTTGTTGGCTTCACTAGGAGTTATGCATGCTCACCAAAATCAGAATATACACCTACGTTTGCCGTATGAAAGTTTAATCTATTTTCAAGCAGCTGGGCTTAATAACAACATGAAACTAGCTAAAATGAAGAAACAGTACTTAGAAGTTATCATTACACAGAAGCAATATAGACAACTGCATGTAAAGAGGAATGACATGGAAACAACTCTGTCAAAGTAGTGTAGATTAATTGCTCATTCAAGAGTTGTGAATCAGATTAATTGCATTTGGAACATAATAGTATAAAATATTTCCCTGTTTATGCATGCTGCACCCAAAATGTGCTTAGTACCTTAATGATAAATAATACACACAGTCCCTGCCCCAAGGAGCTCACAGTCAATAGTGTGGCTTAACATGAGGAATAATAGCAATAAACAGTGTGGGAGGTGAGATGGAAGAAAAGGGTAACAGCAACAAGATTAGGATGTGCTTAGTTTCCTATGTATGCTACATTGTGTCTAAGTGGTTTGTGTCCCTCCCCCCCCTTATACATATAGAGAGAGATTTGGCTTTCTTGCTGTTGAGATAACTTTATCATATAGAATAATTAAAGCACATGGAATATAATGTACTTTTTGCAAACTGACATACACGATTCCATGTTTAATTTCTCACTCTCAACCTTGAAAAGGAGGGATGGGGGGAAACAGGACACATTAGTTCTAGCATAGTGTGTATCTTTTCTCAGTCTTTCACTGCAACACATTTCAAACATAAGAGGCATAGTCGATGCTAAGCTTGTACACAGGACCCCTACGCTAGTTAGACAATGAACCTTAAAAAAAAATGAACAGCTTCAGTTTTCCCACAATTCCTAGTAGTGCAATGAAACAAAGGGGACTCTATGTTTAAGAACTAGGTTTTTTGGTTGCTGTCCCAGCTGTCTGTAATGTAACACTGTGTCCCCAAGACTAGGATTAATGTACAAGAGACTACCCCTCCTGTTACAGTCGGGGAGGATCATAAAGGGATTTCCTACCTCATGTTCCCTGACTCTGGCTCCATAGCTAGCACTGCATAATTTTGTCTGACCTTAAGCAGCCTGCTCTAGTGTTGTGGGTACAGTTCTTCTACTGCAAGCAAATGGCAACGGAAAGGACAAAAGTATTTGAATCGATGTGGCTAGAATTTCCAATCCCTCTGAACATATATCCATGTCAGGACTTGCTTCTTTCAAGTTTCTGCTACACTTTTAATTTATGCTGACTGTAGTTAAACAATGTTTCATTATTCCTTATCCTGTATTGGAGACAAATTTCAGCAGCCATTTAGAAAGCTCTACACAGCAACTGCTCAGAGACTTAATCACTAAAATGTTAATAAGCTGAGTTCACAATAAAGCAGTCACTTTCTATGTACACAGTCAGCACTGGAACACTGTGAAAGTATCACCTTGATTTGGCCGTATGTCCACAAATCTGGAGAATGATGCATTAACCCTGTGCACCTACCTAAGACTTGGGTTTTAACTTCACTTATCTTGTTTTGGAGTATTTTAATAACCCAGACAAGCCTTTAATCACTCACACAAATTGCTAGCTGCTTAATTAACACTTCCTCCTACAATGCTAATTAGCCTTAAAGACATCACTATGGGAAAGAAAACAATGTTAATAGACTGAAAACAACCAGTGGACCATATAATAAGAATTAAAAACTGGGTGAGAGCTGTTTCAAAAACAAAATGGTGAAAAACTGGGAAATATACATGCAATTAACACCTTGCTTTTCTGTCCCAAACCCAATTATTATTATAACTTATTCACTTTAGGATTCATGAAAAATGTATTTTAACCAAAAGTTATGCAAATAATTGTATTTATTAAAATGCATGCAGCATGACATACTATTTGCTATATCTATCCACTTGTGAAAATGATTGGTAATGTGTTCTGAAGTCTAGATTTTACTCAGCACTATTTATTTTCCTGGTTATAAAAGATTTCAAAAAATGTGCATCGCTTAATATGTGCACATTAGAAAGGTTTAAGGCTTATTTAATTAAACAAGGTGCTTAGCTACTATGGTGATGGGCACAATACAAAAACCTAGAGGGATGGACTGATGCATACTGTGACAGACAAGACTTAAATTCACAAGTAATAATAATGGGCCTGATAGTATTTTCACACTGTTTTCAGACTTGTGCAAATCCACTAAGGTCAACAGAATTACTCCCTCATTAAATGGTATAAATAAAACCTGAAACACACCTGATGTGCCACACACTTGCATTACATCCTGATCACCATCATTTTTTTTCTAACCATGTTAAGTTTTCTAAAAAGTCACCTGTGTGGCTTGATCCTGAAAACCCTTTGTGCACAGAAACCCCATTGAAACCAGTAAGAGTCCTGTGCAGGTAGGTCCTAGAGGACAGAGTCCTTTTTGAGTGTCCTGAGTAATCACAGTACTGTCAGTCCAAAGTGTGTGAAAACGACAAGTCAAGCCCCCCAAATTCATTAGATTTTACAAATATAATACATCTTTGGGTGGTGTGGGGGGGTTACTTTCTGGTTTCCTTGTCTCTAACCATCACCCAAGATCACATTTTCAAGCTTTTCCCTGAAACCATAAGGGCTAGAAATTTACTTGTTTAAAAATGAAAGCAGAAATTCTCACTTAGTTACATCATAATGCCAGGAGCTGAAGCTTTAAAAATACACCAAGTATCAGGAGACTTGTAATAAACCACAAGAACTGGCAACACTGCAGCCAACAGTAGCCAGTGTTTGTTTGCTTTCTGGCTACTTTTTCAAACTCCAAAACAGTTCCTCAGTTAATCCAGTCTTAAAGCTACTGAGCCAAATTGTGTCCCATTTTATTCCTCTTGAAACCACCCTTGACATATTTGGGATTTGTATCCATGAATGGAGAGTAGAATTGGGTCAATTAATGTCCCCAAAAGTACCTTGGGTGAGATTCTCAAAGGTATTTAGGCCCCTACCTTTGAGGATCTCACCCACTCGGTCTAAATCTGTCTTGACATACATCCTGGGCAAAACCACTGGAGTCAATAAGTTAAACAGAGTGTAAACTAGGCAGAATCTACCCCAATATGTTCACTTTCCTGAACATGAACAAATAGCTGTGGGTTACATGAAGCAACAGAAACATGGTGCTGAGTTACACAAAGGGTTATTACTCAAATATATTTAGGTGCATTTTAAAAGTGAAAGAATCACATGAACTCCAGAATTTAAAGAATTTCCAAAAAAGATTTGTTTTCATAGATTCTTAGATTCCAAGGCCAGAAAGGACCATTGTTATCATCTGTGTAATTCAGTCCATAGATCTTCCCCAAAATAATTCCTAGAGGATATCTTTAAGAAATACCTCTAGTCAATTTCAAAATTGCCATTGATGGAGAATCCATCATGATGCTTGGTAAACTGTTCCAATGGTTAATTATTTACGCCATATTTTGACTCTGAGCTTCAACTTCCAGCCATTAGATCATGATATACATTTGTCTGCTAGATTGAAGAGCCCATTATCAAATATTTGTTCCCCACATAGATACTTATAGACTGTGATAAAGTTACTCCTTAACCTTCTCTTTATTCGACTCAAGGAGCTCACTCTATTTAGCTTATCACTGTAAGACATGTTTTCTAAGGCAGTGGTTCTCAAAGCCGGTCCGCCGGTTGTTCAGGGAAAGCTCCTGGCGGGTCGGGCCAGTTTATTTACCTGCCGCATCCACAGGTTTGGCCGGTCGCGGCTCCCACTGGCTGCGGTTCGCCTCCCATTGGGGCCTGCAGGAAGTAGCATGGGCCAAGGGATGTGCTGGCCGCCCTTCCCGCAACCCCCATTGGCCTAGAGCGGCGAACCGCAGCCAGTGGGAGCCACCATTATCCGAACCTGCGGACGCGGCAGGTAAACGAACCGGCCCGGCCCGCGAAGGGCTTTCCCTGAACAACTGGCGGACCGGCTTTGAGAACCACTGTTCTAAGGCAACACTATAAGGCATGTTTCCTTTAATCATTCTCATGGATTCTCTGAACCCTCTCCAATTTATCAACATCCTTTTTGAATTGCAGGGACCAGAACTGGATTCAGTATTCCAGCACCAGTCATACTAGTGCAAATACAGAGGTAAAATAACCTCTCTACTCCTACTCCAAATTCCCATTTATGTATCCAAGGATCACATTAGCCTTTTTGACCACAGTGTCACTCTGGAAGCTCATGTCCACCTGATTCTCCACCATTATCCCAAAATCATCTTCAGAGCCACTGTTTCCCAGGAGAGACTCCCCCATCCTGTAAGAATGGCCTACATTCTTTGTTCCTAGATGTGTATATATTTACATTTAGCTATTTTAAAAGGCATATTGTTTGCTTGCACCCAGCTAATGAAGCGATTCAGGTTGCCCTGTATCAGTGACCTGTTCTCTTCAAAATTTACCATTCTCCCAGTTTTTGTGTTTGCACACTTTATCATTGATGATTTTATATTGTCTTCCAGGTCATTGGTAAAAATGTTAAATAGCATATGGCCAAGAACTGATCCCTGCCAGATCCCACTAGAAACTCACCCATTTGATGATGATTTACCATTTACAGTTACATTTTGAGACCTCTCAGTTAGCAGTTTTTAATCCATTTCATGTGTGCATGTTATTTATATAATTCTAGTTATTTTTAATCAAAATGTCAAACAGTACCAAATAAATATCTTACAGACGTCTAAGTGTATTATATCAATGCTATTACCTTTGTCAACTTAACTTGTAATCTCATCAAAAAAGATATCAAGTTAGTTTGACAGGATCTATTTTCCATTAACGTATGTTGATTGGCATTCTTTATATTAGTCTCCTTGAATTCATTATTAATTGAGTCCTGCATTAGCCACTCCATTATCTGGCCTGGGATTGATGTCAGACTGACAGGCTTATAATTACTCAGGCCATCCCATTTGCCCTTTTTAAATATTGGAACGACATTAGCTTTTTTTCATGCTTCTGAAACTTCCCCAATGTCCAAGACTCAATGACAATCAACATTAATGGTCCAGTGAATGCTTCAGCCAGGTCTTTTAAAACTCTTGGATGCAAGTTATCTGGACCTGTTGATTTAAAAATGTCTAACTTTAGTAGCTGTTGTTTAACATCATCTCAAGATACTAGTGGAATATTAAGAGCATTATCATCATCATATGATATGATTACTGTGATGTTACACCCCCATATGATATGAATATGGCATAGCTAAGATATGCTTTATGGAAGATGGGTTGTGTGAGATATCATTGGAAAGGTTATGATTTACTGAATGTGTTTATCCAATTTGTATGCATGTATCATTTCTGTATCTGAAGTTAGGAATATTGTCTATGTAACCATTACAACTGTGTGGATATGTGCTTGGGAAATGCCCACCAGACAGTAATATCAGCCTTAATGAACCATTAGGAAAAGACAATGAATCTTTGAAGATGTGGATCTCCCATCTTCCCTGGAGTTCCTTCCTGTGGACAGTGCAAATAAACCTTGTTTCATGGTTGCTTTGACACTGCAAGGTCAGGTGATAAGGTCACCTGGTACAAAATACCACATTGGACACCGCTTATACTTTTACACTGGAAACAAAGGCTTCCCGCTTTATGTAAATTCTATTTAAGGCTGGGAAGGAAGGCATTTAGGACTCTCCCTCATTGACTGCCCAGGAAGGGAGACTGCTAAAAACACTTGGAGGAAAAGGCAGGGTTGAGTCCAGGATGAGACAGAGGTCCAGTCTGTAAAGAGAAAAAACTGGAACTCTAAGCTACAGAAACTCTGCAGCTTGCCTAGAACAACATTGAGTGTGAGAAATTACGTTTTGCAACTTGTTTCTTGAGTGTATTAAGCTTAGTTTGCATGTTTTGTTTTATTTGCTCAGTAATCTGCTTTGTTCTGTTTGCTATCCCCTATAATAACTTAAAATGTACCTTTTGTAAAACTTTTAACTTGTTCATTTCAAAACCCAGTTTGTGCAATTCATATCTGGGGGTTGGAGGGGAGGGGCAAACCCTGTGCATATCTCTCTCCACTTTGGGGGGAGGGGGCAATTTTTATGAGCTTGCGTTGTGCAGATCTCTCTATACAGCGCAAACAATATTATTTGGGGTTTACTCCCCAAAGGGGGTGTGCTCGTGAATGCTGGGTGAACCTCCGAGCTGAATCCTCTCACACAGAGCTGACTTCAGTTTGTGTCTGCAGCTGGGTGAGGCCTTACCTGTGTGTGTGTGTGCTAGAGAAGCCTTGAAGGCCTGGCACAGCATAAACAGGGTGAGGAAACCCAGGCTGGTGGAACAGGTGGGCTCAGTGAGACCCCAGCACATCTGGTGGCATGCCAGATGGGGGGGTCCAACCTGTCACAATTATCATCATCTCTTTTTCCCCGAATACAGAACAGAAATATTTATTGAACACCTCTGCCTTTTCTGCATCTTATCTTTATTGATAATTCTACCATTTCCATGGCAATGGACCAATACCATTGTTAGGAACAAAATAAAACAAATCCTAATTTACGTAAAAAACCACCTTCTTAATATCTTCAAGTCTGCTGGGCATAGATAGTTCCTTGTGTCCCTTTGTTTCCATTATCAATTTTCTACAATTCCTAGGTTCTGATTTATATTTACTTTTTATAGCTGCCTTCACTTACCCTCTAAATCAGGCCAGTTTTTTAACCAGCATGACCATTTTCCTCAATTGTGGTATTGTGGCTTTTTGGACCACAATAAGGGGGTCCAGATCTCAGCTGTAATCATTAAACAATTATTATTTGATTGTTTCCTTACAAATAATCCATAAATGTCTGCATTTGCCTAGAGGAGGTAATATTATATTTCACTGTAAAACACTGTTCATTGAGGTATGCTTAGCTTGTAAAAATAATTACTGGGAGTTATCAGAATCACACTTGGCAATGCCCCTCTCAATGTTAGTTAAACAGACATATTTACAGAAAGATCTTGACATATTTAATGGTGAAACAGTTTTTAAGAGAGAGATTTTATTAAAACTAACCAGATTATAGGATAAATTTTGGGGAAAGGAGAAGATACAAATGAGAAGCCAGAGGATCTAAGATTACAAACTTTTATTGCATTATTGTAACTTGGCCATGTACCAGTGCAGAGAACCACTGACATCAGTGAGGGTCCATCCGTCTTGAACCAGTGGCAGGATTGGGTCTCTTGCCCCAGATCCCAGGCAACTAAACATCTTAGAGTACCTGGGCCTTAGTATTTACAGATCTTTTCAAAACCCAGAATGAAGTAAATCTGGAAAAGGGGTACAGCTCTGCTGGTTAAATTGTTACAATTAAGATATTAGATAAATGGGCACCAGGTGAGTCAGTGGACTGCTAATGGGATTAGGACAGGATGTTTTAGACCTTCCCCAAAAGTTGGCAAGCAAAGGGTTAACCCTCTCTCCTTCTGGCTATAGGAAAGACTATAATTGTCTGCCCTGAGGGCAGAGATTTGCAGAGTAGGGCCAACTGTGAAGAATTAATCCTCCCTTCTCTTCCTCCTCCCCAATATATAGGAGATGAGCAGCAGAGGAGCCTGGGGACTGAGTGTGGCAATGGAAAGTAAGAGCAGACTGTTGTATAGGAAGAAAGTGCAGCTGAGAAGAGAAGCAGCCTCCCCACCACTTTTTCCTTTCAGAAATTCTGGTGAGGTGAGTCACGTGGTATGGTGTCACCTTGGGAGCACGGTCAAAGCAAGCCACACTTTGTAACTTTGCTTTTTGGGTCTTTGGTTGAGGGAAGTCTGTTTATATTTATTTGTCCCTTAAAGGGATAGGATTATTTCTCTTTGCTGCTTTTCACTAAATCACTTCCTGCCAATATCTAAATATTGCCTAGATGTATAGAGTTTTCCCTGAACTTTCTGAAGTCCTGTCTTGCTCATTACAGAAACAGATTAAATCTAAAATGAGCTGGAAATTTGGGGTGTTTGAGGCCTCCCTGGACTCTCAGGTATAGAGTTGAACATCTGAGGTTTCACCATTGATCTCCTACTAGATACAAAACCTTTCAATTTCACTTCTAAGTCACTAGATCAGAACAACCCAGTCTGATAGTCATTTAGTGGTCTATGACATATGAAATGAGTTAATGGTCTCAGGAAAGCCTTTGTGTCAGTGTGTATCCACCATTGCTGACAGAACCTGCCACAGGTACACACTCCCTGCTAAAGGAAAGTGGGGCCAGGAGGTGGGGATTCAGAGGTTGTTGGGGGGGGAGGGAAGGTGGAGCTGTCATCTATTGCTGTTTGTATTTAAATTTAGTGTGCTACATACATTGTGACATGTGATCAGAGACACGATAGCACAATAAAATCATACAAAAGAGGCAGCACTATGGCAGAATGCACATGTGACAGGTAAAACAATGAGGCAGCTGGACTCACATGAGATTTGCAACATGAACTGGTGACAAAGCTTCCAGATCCCTTGTTTGAAGGGAGAAGAGACCATCCCCATAGACCTACAGGTGATCTTGGTGGATAGACCGCATAAGCCAAGATGAGACTGCCATGAATCTATTCTGCATTTCTTGCTACTGTTTATGCTTGTCTTCACTGAAGTTTTTAAAACTAACATCTTGTTAAATAGTTACAATATTTAAAGGTTTTGGTTTTTACAGATGTACCTTATCTGAAAATTCATATAAAGGAAGCTAGCTACCTAAAGAAGTTAGGTTTTGGTCTCCCTTGTTATGCTTTTCTCTGATGCATTAGTTTCTTCATTACTGCTATGTCCCAAACTCCCTTTTATCAAGAACTAACAGAAAGGAGTGCTTTCTTTTTCTAATTCAAGTGTGTGGTGTTTATTGAAAGACTCATCTCTAAGTGAGACCTACAAAATTCATTAATGGGTCCTCAGGAAGACTTCTCTCAGTTTTGACCTGAAACGATCTGTAATTCTGCCCTAATAATCTTTGGCCTCTAGACAATCCCACCAGATATGACTAAAGCTTGCTACATTTCCACATAAACCCAGTGACCAATGCTGGAGGTAGATATATACACACACTCTCACACACACATTTGATTAAGGTCCTGACTGACCCAATCTTAAAAGATAGGGGTCTAATGGTACATTGGGGGGGGGGGGGAATACACAAGACCATATTGATAACATAAATATTCACTGACAAATGGGTAACATTTCCCCCACCCTATACCCTCAGGCAGATAGTGTTATCTTATGTCCCGATTGATCAAATATTTGTGCATCTGTGGGATGGCATCCTTATTACCCACATTTCCTACAGCTAATGGCTAAAAATATGAACTTTCTACTGTCCTTTGTATTAGTTTAATGAGAAATATAGTGTCAGAGCTTTAAACGTGGGTAGACTTGAACATGCAGAAAGTGTTGTTTTGTGTTTAAAGCCCATAGGGTGCTTCCATGATACAGTTGGTTTGTTTTAGGTATTCCCTGGATATCTCAGATTTGAAAGATTCCAGTATTTTTGGGTATTGATTAAACTCTTGGACACTGATGTCAAGAATCAGTGGAGAGGGGGCAAATTAATTTGTTTGTGTGATCTCTTATTCCATGCCAGCAGAGTGGCTCATATCATTGAGATTACATTTTGAATACATTGAATATATTTTGAGAGAGCTATGCTTGGCAGTTCACTGGACATTCCTGATACCTTGGAAGGTTCAAGGAAGAACAGCTTCTTTTGAAAACAGTTTTCAACCAATTACTATGCAATAAGGAAGCAAAAAAAGTAAACCCATGTCCTCCCCTCCACTATCTTCTTCCTCTCCCCCTTTCCGTCTCATGTTTCCTTTAAAACCTACACAACTAAATGTGAACCAAAAACCTCATTATACAAGCAGCTTGAGAAAAGCTGTTTAAACCCACATCTTTTCTCCTAAATGTATTTTAAAAATAGGGGCTATTCAGTCTAAGACGCAGAGGTTATTGTTTCTGCAGGATTAGTTTGTATCCTCAAGTGACACTTCACAACATATGTCTTTCAAGTTCTGCTTCTTCCTTTTCCTACCTCAAATGTATACTTTCACAGCCAGCTTGAAGTAAAGCAACCTTGTTCCCTACAGTTCTCCTGCCAGCATGGATAGAATCATTCCAAAGAGTAATGTGCTTTCAAACTGGCAGAGAGTGAATGGCTGGCATAGACCTCAAGGGGAATTAGTGTGTCAAGGCTTTGGCATTCCATTCATTGGAAAACCAGTTCCAAATAATGCCTTCCAGAGCAGTTTTGCTTTTGAGTGATCTGCATGTTCTTTGGATGGATGGAATATACAAGTAACTTGGCTTGCTAGCTACAAAGCTAGATAGAAGGTCACGTAACTCTTGCATCAATAAAACAGTATTTGTTGTTGCAAAATGCTATTTTATTAAATTATGTATATAATAAGATTTTTGTGTAAGTGCTTCATTTCTGCAACAAAATTCTTATGATCAAAGTGGGAGGGATTGCAACTGCTTTGGAGGATAGGGTCAAAATTCAAAATGATCTGGAGAAATGGTCTGAGGTAAACAGGATGAAGTTTAATAAAGACAAATGCAAAGTGCTCCACTTAGGAAGGAACAATCAGTTTTATACATACAGAATGGGAAGAGACTGTCTAGGAAGGAGTATGGCAGAAAAGGATCTAGGGGGTATAGTGGACCACAAGCTAAATATGAGTCAATGGTGTGATGCTGTTGCAAAAAAAGCAAACATGATTCTGGGATGCATTAACAGGTGTGTTGTGAGCAAGACACGAGAAGTCATTCTTCTGCTCTACTCTGCGCTGGTTAGGCTTCAGCTGGAGTATTGTGTCCAGTTCTGGGCACCGCATTTCAAGAAAGATGTGGAGAAATTGGAGAGGGTCCAGAGAAGAGCAACAAGAATGATTAAAGGTCTAGAGAACATGACCTAGGAAGGAAGGCTGAAAGAATTGGGTTTCCTTAGCTTAGAAAAGAGAAGACTGAGAGGGGACATGATAGCAGTTTTCAGGTATCTAAAAGGGTGTCATAAGGAGGTGGGAGAAAACTTGTTCATCTTAGCCTCTAAGGACAGAACAAGAAGCAATGGGCTTAAACTGCAGCAAGGAAGGTTTAGGTTGGACATTAGGAAAAAGTTCCTAACTGTCAGGGTGGTTAAACATTGGAATAAACTGCGTAGGGAGGCTGTGGAATCTCCATCTTTGGAGATATTTAAGAGTAGGTTAGATAAGTGTCTATCAGGGATGGTCTAGACAGTATTTGGTCCTGCCATGAAGGCAGGGGACTGGACTCTATGACCTCTCGAGGTCCCTTCCAGTCCTAGAGTCTATGAATCCTCTTTAAGCTTGATGGCAGTTTTAATATGATTAAACTTGAAATGAAGGGAATATTTTTTTCATAAGTAGCTCATCCAACTTCAACATATTCTAACAGTTTTACTAATTTAACTTTAGTTATCCATAAATTTCCCCCCGCCCCCAAGTTTATAAAAAGAAGTTATGAACAAACATCCTTTACTTTATGGATATCCTAGACTATACACCAACTAGTTTGACTATTTAGTATTTGTTAGTGGTGCTATGTGATTGGTTTACATGGATTTTTTTTTTTTCTGATTTTTAGTTGGATGAGGTGCCACAAGTACTCCTGTTCTTCTTATTATGAAGAAGGGAGCCCTCCCAGTATCAGTAGCAAATATATTTTGTCATGGTTACAGGGCTACCCTCATCTCTGTCCCCTTTCTGGTCTCCAAGTGCCTACCCCCCTCAGGTCTCATGCCTTTACCTCTTCTGGAGTAGAATTCCACAATTCTCCCACTCTTAGACCAGACCCTGGGTTACAGTACCCTTTGGAACAACTGTGCCTACCCAGCAGGTCCCACTGAATTTATGTCCTTAAAGTACTTTCCTTTGGGAGCCCATAACCAGTGGTGTATACGGAGATATTCCTTCTTAAAACCAAAGTATTGCTTGTTTTAACAGTAGGAACAAAGCATTTAGAGGAACATGGATTTTTAAAACAGCAGTCTTCACACATCTATCTTACCTAAAGGCTCATCATCCCCTGATGGGAACTTAGGCAGACAGACTAGCACCCATTGGGTGTCTATCAGCCTGATTTCCCTAAACAACTACCTGCTATCTTGAGACAGTGTCTTTTTAAGCCTGCTAAATCTCTCCTGTGTTCATGGGCCTTTTCCTGCCCTGGTTCAAACCAGTTTTGTAGGCTAGCTGGAGAGGAGGCAAAAAATTCTTCAGTTAGTAATCCTGGCATTGTCCTTTGCAAACCCTCAAGTGTTTGCAGAGAGGAAGCTTTTCTTGAGCTATTATTCTCAGTTCTACTCTTTTTCAAGACAGTTTCCTGTTCTAGTAAATCAATATAGCAATACGGAAAACATCTCAATAACCAGGTCAATGTATAATATTCATAAGTTACAGAGCAGCTCCAAATCCATCACACCCTGGTTCATCTGTGAATATACACAGAGAACAGCCGTTCACCAGCATTTGGCAAACAATAACCCTCTTCACATGAATGTTTATAAAAATCCAAGTGAACATATCAAAAAGCAATTAACTTTGAAGTGTTTGTGAAATCCTCTCCCCTCTCCCTCCCCCACACCCATTCTAGCTGGTGGCATTTAGAGTCCAGTTCAGACCTGGTGAGTGCTATCACACCTCAACTGAAATATGATGGGTTCAGCCACATTGATTTTATGGGAGATGCATCTGCCTACATGGGGTTTGAATTTGGTCAAAGACAGAAGCCTAAATGCTTCATGATAAAACAAATACAGGTTAAGTATTTTTTTAAGAACAACTTTAAAAAGAAACAGCCAGTCTGACTTTTTTAAGATTTTAAACCTGCTTTAAGAGATCTTTTTGCATGGTTTTTCTCCAATCAAGAGAAGTCATTCCATAGTTATGGAGCCAGAGAGGAAAAGATGTGGCCAATACCTCTCCTGCAAGTCCCACCAATCTCCTCCCCTTAGACTAGGTATAAACAAAGCTACAGGCTCAAAAAGTTATTTGGATGCCAGTCCATTAAGAACTATAATTAACCCTGATTCAGTCCATGCCTACAAGGGCAAAGATGATTCCAATATTTTATTTTGTAATTTTTATTTATAGCTGTTTCCCTATGACTTCTGCAGATGTCTGTGCTGTTTAAGGGGAAGAGGGTAGCCACATGTCCCAAGATCATGGGCAACATCCTGACTTTTTCTAGGGACAGGCATTTGTCTCACAAGCACAGATTGAGATGATCCTGACCTCTGCCATCAACTGTGAGACTCAAATGGGAGTGACAGGTGCTGAACACATTAGAAGATCTGTTCCAAAATATGTAACAAGATCATTTGTCATTGATGAATTATGTTCCCTTAGACGAAAGGAAAGGGCATTGTGAACCACGGTCTTGGATTCTTGTTCCTGCTCAGAGTACAGCAGGTCTCCATTTAAGCCAGGGGTGATATCCAAGGCCTATTTTTTGCTGTACTGCAGAAGAGATTTGATGATCCTGTATTTTAATAGCTTTTCCAAAAAAGCCACCTTAAAAATCTCTGTTGCAGAAATACCATGGATATGTGACCCTTACAATGAAACCTCTAACTGATACTTTCTAAAGGTCAATAACTTCTGCTAAGGGAAAAATTTCTGAACAGACCTTAACTCAGCAACTATTTTTTTTTTGCATTCACAAAATTGCCAGAACAATAACTTGCAGGGGCAGATATGGTTAGAAATCTAAATGTTACCTGATTTGCAGACCTGACTACATTGGATGCACGTATATTTCCATGCAAGAATTCATGTATCCTTTTGAATCAGGCACAAACTACAGCCCACAGCAGGTTTTGGATGTAGCCACATTCTAATCAAACTGAACTTACTTCATTATTAACATAACTTTTACTATAAACAGGGTTTAAATCTTTACCATGTAACAAGAGCAACTGCTTTTTTATTTTCTCACCCCTATATTTGTTCGTCTAGAACCAGATTTACTCAACCTGAAAAAGATGGCAGAATCTAGGCCACAGTGTATTTTGAGTGAAAGGGGAAGAGTTGAGACCTGTGTTGACCAAACTGCTGTCTAAGAGCAGTTGTAGCAGAGACAGAGATGACGTAGAGTGGGGAAGTTTGCAGTATCTACATGCCTTAGTTTTTGTCTGGTGGAACACATGTAAGGGTGGATAGTAATTCAGGTTCCAGGCAGCAAAATCGTTTGCTGTCAGGCAAGGGGGGCAGTTGTCCTCCCACCACCAAAAACTTGGTTTGCTTCTCCCCCCCGCCCCACCCTCTGACATTTCAGAAGTCTATCTGCTCCACTTTTGCCTCCCCTCTCCCTTGGCTTTGCAGGATATAATATAATCACATACAATGTTCTATGTGCTCATGCAACTTTGCCTCTCTCTCAAATTTATCTGACGTAACGCTCCTGGTTCAGTCCTTGGCCCTTGCTGAGAATGCAGTATTGTCCAACCCAAGCATTCAAAAATCTTAAATCGGGTTCCAAACTCATGAGATTAGTTTAAAATCTCACATCATGGGTTTTAAGCCAATACTTCAGGGTTTTCTGTATTTGCCCTCTGGTTTTTGAGACTTTAGGAGCAACAGTTTTCAACTTTCCCCCACAACCATGAGGGCTAGAAACACACTTTTTAAAAATTGAAAACTGATTCTCATGTAATCACATGATTCCAGGAGCTGCGCTTCACAGATCTGGTCAAGCCCCCTATAATCCTAACAGCATCCCAGTGCGAGAGGACCAGCGGTTCACTGCTATCTGATAGTGAGTTTTAGCTGGCCTGACCAGTCCAGTGTACCCCAGCTCGGTAATGTCATAGCTGTTTCAAAAGAATGTCATGTAAGCTATCAATAGAAAGCAAATAACGTACTGATCATCAAGATTGTTGTGTGGTGTAGGTATAGAGGACAAACTCAAAATGACAAACATATTGGGAATTATGTTGTCAAAGTGTGCCTGTGAGACAGGGCTAAAGTTACCCCATCCTAGACAAAGGAATGTAGTTTTGCCACCTGGAAGGCATCTCCAATGTACATTCAGAGACAATGGGAATGTGAGGTACATAGATGGTAAACAGGACCTCAAGACAGCACGGGGAGGAGACTCCAGGAAGCAAATCTATTTGCACTTTAGCAAACACCAGTGGGGAACGAGATGAGCATGAAACTTCCTTCCCCAGGAGATTCCATGTCCCCTTCCTCACAGCTTGAATGAACTTTACTTTGCGGGTTAAGTATAAGAAGAATCAATTTCAAAGGCTCATTGGACTATAAACAGAGGGGCAGAGAACCCATGTTACCTTTCACCTAAAACAAAAAAACAGAGCACTTCGGACTTTGTGGGAGATCCTGACTTGAGTGATGGTCCGCCATCTTTCTGGAAGGTAGACTGGTAAGAAAACTACCTTGAACAAAGGCTCCAGCTTGTTTTGTTAAGTCTTAGCCTCTAGAAAATGTTTATCACTTTTATTTGCTTGTAACCATTTCTAACTCTATCCTACATACTTGAACTCACTTAAAATCCTATCTCCTTTTATTAGTAAATGTGTTTTACTTTTAATCTAAACCAACCCAGTGCTTAGAGTGACCAGATGTCCCGATAAAATTGGGACTGTCCCGATATTTAACCCTTTGTCCCGCATCTGGATCAATGTACAATTAGGATGCCATTTGTTCTGATATTCAGGTAAGGAAGCGAGCAGGAGGGAGCACCCATGGGGAAAAATTGGAGCCAAGCTCCCTGCTCCTCACCACCTCCTCTCCCCCTCCCCCCCCAGCTCGCCGCATCCCTGCTCCTCCCCCCCCTCCCAGCGCTTCCCGCCACCTAACAGCTGTTTGGTGGCGCTCAGCACTTTCCAGGAGGGAGGGGGGAGGAGCGGGGATGTGGCGCGCTCAGGGGAGGAGGTGGAGAAGAGGCAGGGCAGGAGCAGGACTTGGGGGAAAGCGAGGACGGATGCTTGGGCAGGAAAAGGTGGGAGGTGGGCGAGCACCCACCCAGCAGAGGGGAAGTCGACATCGTAGGGGTGAGTGGCGGGCAGGGGGGTGAGGAGGTGAGTGGTGGGTGGGAGACTGAGGAGGGACGCAGCAATCCAGCAGGGGGCCGGGTGGATGAGGAAGGGCCGAGTGGGGGAAGGCGCAGGACCTGGGGCAGAGTGGGGGCAGAGCCTCGGAGGAGCAGGGTAGACTGTAGGTGGGACTGATGGCACCCCAATGTGTCCCGATATTTTAATGTTGTGATCTGGTCACCCTACCAGTGCTGTTTGATTTAAAGTGACTGTTAACTCTACTTAGTGAAGCAAGCTGCTAGGTACTGTAACTTTAAAGGAACAAACGACCTTAATAGCTCTCTAAATGTTCCAGGAGAGGGCTAGAAACAGCAGAATACACGGTTTGGGGGGAAATTCAGAACTGGGAGTGTGCTGAGGCCACCCCTGCCTCTGGTGACTGATGATAAAGACTAGAGTGGGGCTGTTGTGTTGTAGGCAGACTGCTTGGGTCAAAGTGTTGTAGGCAGACTGCACAGCACACAGACACTCAAGATACTTCATGCTTGTCTGCTGGCTGGAAGCATCTAGTCAAGAGATCCACAGCAACAGAATATTTTGAGGCATGTGGGGTTACAAGGCAGGTGGTGACACAATCCCTCACTGGTCTGGATTGAACCCAGAATGTTACGCTATCCCTGCTCATCAGATTGCTGGGATGGGATTCAAAAGTGGAGTTCCCAGGTGTTAAGCCCCTTCCCTGCTCTGCAGAGTCTGAACAGATTCTAGCCACTTTCCCTCTTGGGGTCCCTAGGCACACTCTTGGGGTTCAGATCCTCTATCCAGCACCCATCCTGAAAGCAACAAGCACCTGCAACCAGTGCTGACTCCTCAGACTCTCCTGTAGCTAAAACACACCCTTTCCCAGAATCCCACCCACGGTGTGAGCCTCCTGCTTTACATCTTCGAGGGACCACATGGTAGGTGCAGCATATAACAAATTATTGCTCTTTATTTAATCACACACAATACACTGATCTATACAAAAAGTAAACCCCACAGGCATTTCTCCTGTCTCAGTTTCCTCACCACATCACAGTATTCCAATCCAGGGGTCAGATCTCTTAGGCCTGGCCAGAGACCTTCTGTTCCTGTGCATGGTTTGTGTTCTGAAACATGGTGCCTTCTATCCCCCAGCTCTTCTTCTCTAACTTTGGCCAGTCCATTCCCTTCCTTTCTCCTGCCCAAACTTCTTGTGCATCTTTCCATTGTATTTTTTAATCCTTTAATGCTTTGTGTGGCTTCTTCAGCCTGTGATGGAGAATTTTGCACTCTCCTACCAAGCCCCCTACCCCTTGCTTCTCCCCCTCCCACACACACACACATCCCATCATCAGATAGGAGTTGGAAGTATCTTCTCCTACCCAGCTTGAGCAAACTCCCTTAGGCTATCTCTTGTCCAGTCAAAGCATAGTCCCCAAAGTTAAATACTCCTCATTGTCCTCCATCTGGTAAGGCCACCTCCAGATGGATCTGTGGATATGAGTGCCTTTGGGCCCTGGGACAACTTGCCAGCCATAACTCATATCCACAGATCGCTGAGATCTGCACTTAACTTCCCATTCCTTGTAGAGGTCTTCAGTGAGGGAGGCTCCAAATCTTGTGGCTTTGTGGGAGATCTCCCTGTTGTCTAGTCTGGATATCAAACTGACCAGCGGTCCATAGAATTTTCCAGGAAAAATAGGATAGATGGAACCTGAATTTTTAAAGTAAAAACCAAACGGGGGAGAAAGAAAAAACATTCTGGCCTTCCATCATAAAAAAGTAGAAAGGGGCACAAAACCACCTTTTCCCCCTCCTTTGCAGGTCACTTGTAAGTACAGGGTAGATATGTGGCACATAGGCATATCATAATACATGTTGCCAAGCCATGAAGAGATGTCTATGATACATGTGGTTTAAGAATCTATGTTAAAACCACCTGACACTACTGTGATGACCCTTGTAACAGAGCATCCCAGTATCTGTCTTTTGACAGTGATTAAAAGGAAATAGCATTTCCTTATTTACCTGATCATTGTAGATTATGGCCCTAGTAGTGACTTAAAATCTATTTCTAAACACTTATTTGGGTACATTGTATCATAAAAACTAAAAGAAGCAAGTGGAAAAGAAGCTAGGTTGGCTATTAGGGAAAACTATTTCACTAGGAGGGTGGTGAAGCACTGGAATGGGTTACCTAGGGAGGTGGTGAAATTTCCATCCTTAGAGGTTTTAAAGGGCCAGCTTGACAAAGCCCTGCCTGGGATGATTTAGTTGGGGTTGGTCCTGCTTTCAGCAGGGGGTTGGACTAGATGACCTCCTGAGGTCTCTTCCAACCCTAATCTTCTATTATTCTAAGAGTTGGACTGAAACCATCTCACCATTGATGAAGACAAGAAGTGACAGAGTTAAAGGAAATCAGCCCTTCCCTTTAAAATAAAGTAACTTAATCAGATTACTTACTCTGGATAAGTACTCTGCCTGTAAATTGCACGTTATAGCTTTCTTCCTTGGCAATAATAATAGACTAATTTTTTTCCTTTAGTATATGTGACTTACTCTTGTGTGTATTGGGAGTATCTGTTGCCCATGCCTCCTATTTCCCGGCTTGTATGTTACTTGAGAACACAATTAGCCAGTTACACAGGCTAGAAGAAGACTTATAAGGACCAGTGAAACCACTGGCTTTGCTGAATTTTCCTCACTCTCAACTTTAAGTATAAAATCCTTGGAAAGCACATGCACTATAAATGGAACTATTTCTGGTCATTATTTATTTTAACAATGATACAATACCACACAAAAAATACCTACAGACAAGCAACACACTTTTACAAAATCAATTGAAAATTCTTCAACTTTTGTCACTAATCTTATAAGTAAAATGCTCATAAAGCATCTGCCATACCAATGTACTAATCTTTTAAATCTGGGACATGTGAACTTTCTCATTTTCTGACAATTGGTCTCATTCCACAGGCAAACAAAATCCAGTTTTTAAGAGTCTGTAGCCCCATGTGTTGATTGGAAAAAAGCATAATTTTTGCCTTGGCTAGCAAGTTATGATTCCATGTTATTTCTACAACTGCTAGAATATTTTACCAGAAGCTTCCAATATTAATACATTGCTAGGTATATGTCTGATTATCACAAAGATCACATGTCATTGTCTAGTAGACACCACTTGCACAAGAGTTTATTTCTTTATAGAATTTTTAGAACTGGTTAATTTTCTGGGTTTTTTTTGTTTTTTTGATTTTTTTTTTTTTCCCCAATCAGAAAAATTCTATCCATTGAAATCTAAATGTTCCGCAGGACCATGTAATTTTTAATGAAATTTTGTCTAAATAAAAATAGAAATGAAGCATTTAAATAAGATAAAGACACTGATTATTTTTTTTTCAAATTCTTTTATATTAAATAAAAAGTTAAAATGAAACAGTGTTTAGATTGAAATTTGACATTTAATTCAGATTTACAATGGGGGGGAAAACATGTAAAATGTTGTTGGAATTGCTCGTGGAACAAAATTTTCAGTTCCCAACCAGCTCTAATTGAAATAGCTCCAGTGTCATCCAATATTCACTAAAAGACCTTATAATTAGTCCAACATAAGTTACAATTATCTCTCATAAAACTGTATTTTTAAACACCTTGTTAAGGCCTTGTCTAAATTACAGAAATCTTCAAAAGTTTCCCACTCCTGCCCAGTGTCCACAACAACTGAACTCCAAAAGTACTAGCGATGGTTGGCGCAATAGTGGAAACTGAGTGCTCGATTCAAGCCCTCCCATCTTACCATATTCAAAGCCGAGGCTTGGAAGGAGAGAAAGAACCCAAATTACAAAGCACAATATTTTGACACATTTGGACTATTCTGTACTATTAAACCAACTTTATGATGGTGTGACTTCACTGACTTCAGTGGAATCCCAATGACATAAAAGAGAGTGAAGAGTCAAGAGCAGAATAACCGCACAGCTACTTCTTCACCCTTTAAAAGGGTGCAGCTTGTGGCCCTGTACTCCCCCATTTTACTGGTGCCCGGTCCATGGGCTGGAGTAGGAAATGGAGACGCTTCAAGAAGCTTATTGCTGCAGTCCTAGGGCCAAGTCCCTACACTGGCAAACAGTAGGAGTAAAGCTCCTATACTTACACAACTGGGCTTTATAACCTTAATTCATTTTTGTTTGGCTGGTCTTAGTCTAAGTAGATGAAAAACAATAACCTACACAATTATGTCATCCTTATTTTATATTAAACTCTTAAGTATATCACTGCTGTATGGCAATTATGAAATTCCTAGTTGCAGTGCAGCGTAGGAAGCCATAAGAAGCTCGCCAAGAGGCAGTCTGAATTAAATACTGTGGTCCACATTTTTAGCAAATGAGGATGCAAACAACAAGGAGAAATATGCAAAAAAAAGATTTAAAGCTGAGCTGTTGGTAGGTGTTTAGTGTTAGTTAAATATGATACAGTTGGAGTCTGAAGCATGTGAGACAAAGTAACACTTGACTGCAAAATAATGTTTTGAGGATGGGAAGCCAGGGAAGTCCCCTCATTTACTAATGCCCTCCTCTGAGGCCACCAAAAAGAAACCCACACCTTTGTTTCCTGACTCTAAATGGTCAGTAAATTCCAATCCCAGCCAAGGTGCATACCTTTCTTTCCTTCCCTGCCTCCGCTCCCTTACAAACTAATCCCTGACTTGCAGTTAACAAGTATTACTCTATCACTGTTCACATACTTTAGACTCCAACTGTATCAGATTTATTAACTAATTCTAAATGCCTAGCAACTGCTCAGCTTTTAAACCAGCTTTATATGCACAGATTAATAAAACATTCTGTATAGTGGGGCATGACTCTAAGAAACATTAAGCCAAATTCATCCCTGATGTCACTGCATTGACTTCAACAGACTTACACCAGGGAATAAAATGGTCCTTTATATTTAAGCAAACTCAGAATTTATTGCAACCTGTGTCCTTACAATAACTACTGTATTTTTAACTGTTAGAATCAGAAATACAATTTTAGAATGGCTTGAGCCTGAGTTTCCTGATTTCTGCCACTGTGCAAAGAGAAACTCCATGGGCATAAGGGATTATACTGGTATAAAACTAGGCGCCTGATACAAATTAGGGCCCCAATTCTCCTTTTGCTGACAGTGCATTTCTATGGGAATACAGTGATTGGAGCTAATGAGCCAGTGGATTTTCAGATGTCGCATGAACCCGCCACCACCCAGAGGATCTGGGTTTTCAGAGCTCCACACTACCCCTTCTCCATTATAGTACTATTCTGATGGAAGGCATGAAACAAATAAAAAGAAGTTTAAAATAATTTGTGCTGACTATCTCAGTCACTCAGGTTATCTAGTCACTTGGCATACAGTTATTTCACTTTAAAATACTCACAGATCTCCTTTAAAAGTCATGGTGGCCTTATTTGCCACTGGTTTGATCTTAGTGTAGCCATTTATACCTGTACAATGTGAGGTAGCTGATCAGAGTGGTAGCCTCTTTACACAGGTAGAAATGGTTGTAAATAACTATACAAGCTATAAAGGCACTGGAGAATTGGGCCTATGGCCTTGAGGGTTTGTGTCAAGGTGCCACTCTAGACATTAGTGGATATGAAAATTGCTTTAAAACTACTTGTGAGATTTTTGGCCACCAGAGAAAGCATGTGCTATGAATACAGCGAAGACTCATTGGACCAAATTCTGGCTTCTATGCATAATGCAGATAAGCAGTATAAATAATGTCTTAAATGTGTTCAGTACTGATTCTGCCATCATCTCTTCCTCCTTGTTTGTGAAATCCATGTAAAGTCTAAAATATGATGATTTTTAAACTTCAAAAAGGAGTTTTCATACCCAAACATCATATCCTCACCCATTAATATTCCTATACCATTGTGGTTTCTGAGTGTAAGTGTGTAAAAGATACATTGCATTTATGTAACAATTCATGTAGACTTGATACATTGTCTTGGACTTTGAGTTCCAAAGAAGATGGAGCTAGGCTGTTTTCAGTGGTAGCAGATGACAGAACAAGGAGCAGTGGTCTCAAGTTGCAGTGGAAGACATCTAGGTTGGATATTAGGAAAAACTAGTGCATTGGGAGAGTGGTGAAGCACTGGAATGGGTTACCTAGTGAGGTGGTGGAATCTCCATCCTTAGAGGTTTTTAAGGCCTGCCTTGACAAAGCCCTGACTTGGATGATTTAACCGGGGTTAGTCCTGCTTTGAGCAGAGGGTTGGACTAGATGACCTCCTGAGGTTTCTTCCAACCCTGATTTTCTATGAGTCTATGAATGGAAGGACTGGTGGGGCCGATCGCCTCATTAAATCAGAAATAGGCTGAGACACATCTTTGTTTGCCGTGGGTCCTGTGTGACTAGTGGGTTTCTGCCAGGACAGTTTCTGGCAAACAGAACCCGTCTCTTTCTCCCATTTGATGGTACATTGTATAAATGCTAGTGCATGGAGATAGGGATGTGCAGAGAGTGCATGGTAATGGCCAGTTTACAGCACATTGTGGTAAAATGGCTAAGGCGTTGTATTACAAAATGCATACTACTCTACCCTTCTGCTGCACTCTTTACTAGAGTGTCTCAAAGCAATTTACAAACATTAATGGATTACAAGACAAGATTTTTGGTTCTTATATTTTTCCCGATGCCTACAGAGAGGAGCCTGCTCATGTTCGGTGCAGCCTTTCTTACATAATAGCTTTGCATATTGCCCATTGACCTATACCCCAAACCTGATGGTTGGGATTTTCAATGACGCATAAGGGAGTTTGGCACCTAATTGCCATTGAATTCTCTTAGGCCCCTTTGAAAAGCCCAGGTGATTACAGGAACCACCAGTCGAGTCAGATCTTGCCAACCTGATGGGTACAGACATGGCCATATCCAGTAGAGCTCTGCACTGGTGAACCATCCCCATGCTCAGACTTAACAGTGTTACTCATATTCTGTGCACACAAGGTGCTACAAAACGCCACCCAATTACACACCTATTGCTCTGTGAAAGTCAAAGTTGACCCAAAGCAAATGAAAGGGACAAATCAACTAAGCATTACAACTTCAGAGTTCAAGACTGTGGGCCAGATTCTCAACTGATGTAACTTGGCATATATCCCCTGAAGTCAGTAGGGCTATACTGAGTTATACTAGAGGAGGATCCGGCCCAGCATATCCTTTGCTTCATACCAAGAGTTCAGTGTAGGCAAAATGTAGTAAAAGCTCATAGACTTTAAGGACAGAAGGGACCATCATAATCATCTAGTCTGACCACCTACATTTAGATTTGCTTCTTCAACAAAATAAAAGGAAAAAAATAAACACTTTTTTTTCTACAGTGTGGGCCAAATTCTGCTCTATCACGTTGACCCAACAACAGTGAGGTCAATGACACTAGACTCAAGTGTGCTCCATAGCTGCAAGTTTCTTCCTAAGTAGGACACCTAATAAAATTGCTGGCCTGTACAATGATTATACCAGTGTAAAAAAGATAGAACAGTGTTTTAGTGCTCACTACTCTCTGGACAATAATCCATATTCTCCATTGTTTTTTTGATTAGCTATGGTAGCACATTTAGTTTTGAGTCATTATCATTTGAGTTACCACACTTGCCTTAAGGCCCCTGTTCACTATTACAGCATTGGCACTATATCCCTGACTCATCTGAAGTCTGCAAGACAGCATCACCACCAAAATATGGATCAACAGTTCTAGTTATATTTTAGCCAACATGGTGACCTTCTCAGAAAGGTCCTAAGGTTTTTTTCCCCCCCCTATTGAAGTCAATGGCAAATGACAGTCTTTTTTTCTCTGGCAAAAATCCCATTGAAGTTGTTGAGTCTGAAATTACACCAGGGATAAATCTTTTACTTCAGAAATAAATTTGGTCCAGTGGGAATTTTTATTCTGGCAAGATTTCTGCCCTGACCATGCTCCCATTAAAGTTAATGTTTTCTCACTCTTGATGGAAAAACCAAACCACAGTAAATTATCTTTATTACATTTTGCATGTGCCCACATCTTGGTACAAACCCAGGGATGCATTTTTATACTACTTTGAGTTTTTTCCCTGTCATTATCATTAGGCCAAGTCCTTTTGCAATCAGGGCCGGCTCCAGACACCAGCTTAACAAGCAGGTGCTCGGGGCGGCCAAGGGAGAGGGGCGGCACCTGCGGCAATTCGGGGGCGGCAGGTCCCTCACTTCCTCTAGGAGCGAAGGGTCTGCCGCTGAACTGTCACTGGCAGCCCTTTTTGCTTCGGGCGGCAGAAATGCTGGAGCCGGCCCTGTTTGCAATGCAAGTAGCTCCGTGACAAGAAATTAAAATGGAACACCACCTTACAGATGCAGAAGAATAGATAAAATTTGCTTACAGAAACATACCAAACCCACATGTGACTCAGAGCTTGGCCTTCTGTATATTGATGACAGACATCCAAAGACCCATTCATTTTTACTCAGAGGTTAATTTAACCACTGTGTGAACCAGAAATGAGTTTCAGGATCACTCTCTGATATTAATTAGATTAATGGAAATCCAAAGTAACTGCTCTGATGTAAATGGAGTAACTTTTATACCAATGTGATTGATCTGAAATCAGCTCTCAAATGAGGGGGGGGGGAAATGAAGCATTTTGACAGGTTCAGACAGCTGTTTAATTTTGATTATCAAGAAAATCTCAGTGGGAGTTCTGTGACCTGATTTACTAGTTCTGCACACCTGGCTATTAATTGTATTGTACATCATTACCTTCATACTTTCATCACTACATGCTGCACAGTATTCTTTGGGACACAAGGCTCACTTGCAATCATCATCACTGTATTCTAAGTAATGCATTACTAAGATTTGGAACTGGCTTAATTTTGTTCTGCACAACTACAGGGACTTGTTATTGATTCTATTGTCTACATACTCTACAAGTATGGAGGGCAAATATTCCTCGTCCTTGAGATATTATCACCCATATCCCTACAATGCAGAAGAAATGCAATGATCTTGTGTCAATCTTTGATTGTAGATTGGCTTTTACTAAAGAGCTTATCCAAAGAATTCATATGGGTAATATAAGAAAAATGAAACTGTTCCATTTCATATTCATTATACATAGGCGACACTGCAAAATATATCCACCCATGTACATAATCATTTTCATGTGCAAATATGTCTTGTGGGCACAATGCTACTTCACTGGAGCTGATTTCAACTGTTACTGCAGCAAAACTGGAATAACGGTATGGTGAATCACTTTTTGAATGCAGCATATGCATCTGTGTCTAAACATACAGCAGATGTTGGATCTGATGCTACTTCTGTTAAAGACAAAGACAAAATTCCCATTGGCTTCGATGGGAGCAGGATCAGACCTAATATCTTTTAAAAAGCTTTCTTGGAAAAGGGTTAATCATTTGTGGCAGGACTGTGGCTTTTAAGCCATGCTCTTCACTATTGTAAGTACTGCAATCGGAATTCCTCCTGCAGCTCCCAAGCAGTATACACTACAGCACCGTCTCTATCACCCATTCAGTGAGTGTAGCATGTGTTTCCCTCCTACCTTCCTAGGTCTGAGTCAGGTACAGTCAGGCCCTTAAGTGGTCAACTTAAACAAGACTCACAAAGGATCACTTGGGCACCATTTTTAAAGACACAACATTTGGATATATGAACCCTTCAAAGGGAGAACCAAGTTAGTTCTTCTTTAACTTGCTCATTTCAATGGCCTAGACACCTTCAAAAGTGGTGGCTCTCTCCGGACCTCACATATGGCTGAAACACCTGCTTTCAAACTATTTTTATGCATGTAAGATGGCTTTTTATCAGATAACATGCATACCATTGAAGAGGAAGAACAATCTTGTTGATAAAGCACATGACTGGGTTCTCTTCTGAACCATGCCACAAATTTGTAATGGGACCTTTGACAAGCTACTGAACTTCCCTGTCACTCACTCTTCTCATTTGTAAAATGGGTCATAGTGCCCTAACTCACAGGGCTACTGTGGGCTGAATTCATTACTGTTGTTAAAGTGCTTTGGATTCCTCTGAAGAATATACTATATGCATGCAAAGTAGTAATATGTTATAAGAATATCCTCACAGTTGCAGTGTGGGTACAAGAATTGCTTCACTTTGTAGTTCTTACACTCTTGCATCCCAAAAGTGAGTGTTAAAATTGTTTATATTCATGAAAAAATTGTTCCCCTTAAAAACTATTTATGCATGATTAATGCAGAAATACGTATTAACATACCTTCATGAATAATCAATAATGTGTGCACATTAGTCTGAATACTTGGAAATAAAGAATATGCAGAATTAAGGACTCAATTTCAAGATGGAATTAGTAGAAACTGAGGTTTTTGGTTTAAGAACTTTGTAAAATCAGATTAATAGGTTTTTATATTGCTCTGTTTCTTTAGAGTGAACCCTGTGAAATCCATATAACTGGAATTGAAGCTATGCATTTTATTAACCTTTATGTATAAATCCAGTCACTTTTTTTTTCATAAAGGACTGTGGCAGCAAATTCTTTGCAATACTCAAACAATAGAATCTCTAACACTAATACACACTTGACAGACTCTCAGTCAAAGGTAGTGCAGGTCCAAAATACTGACTTTCACTTTAATACAATTCAGGAACTTTGTTAGAACTTTTGGGAAGCTGAGCTTTCCTTCCTCTCAATCTAGGCCTTATAGGTGTCACAGGAGAAAAGCTAACCAAATGTCCTTGAGGTAGAAGATTCCCTCCCCTAAATTAACGTATGACTTTCTCTTGGGGCAGGTCTGAGGCTTTAACTAAATGCAAACCTACCACCATGTACTGGTGGTGTGACTAATGCCTGGTCTACATTACGTGGTTAGATTGATGTAAGCTGTCTTGTCTCAACCTAATGGTGAAAGTGTCTTCACTTAAATTTGGCTCCTGCTGATATAAGTGCCTCACTATGCTCATCTAGTAATACCACCTCCCTCAGTGGTGTAGAGTCAAGGGTGATGTAATGAGGTGGACACAATGACAGTCTGGACACTGCATTGCTTACACAGACTGTTACTGTCCCAATATGCCCCATATTGACAATACAATTGATACAAGCACTCCTGGTAAGGACACTCACCGCTGACAAAAACAATTTAATAACTGCTGTGGCTGTATGCTGATGTAAGATAGGTCAACATAATTTTGTAGTGTAGACATGGCCTGAGTCTTCCTTCTCATTTTGTTTCTCCTTCTGAAATCACACCCTGAGATATTCATGAGGCACATTTACTGGCCTTTCATTTTCTGCTCAGGTAAACCATAAAAGCAAGTTGGCATTCTAGGTTCAATCTAAACTAGTTTAAATACAAACTAAAATGCTCTCTGACACTTAATTGGAGACAGTCACCCTATATAAATAACCATAATACTAATAAAAATTAGATAATTAGACAGACATTTCTGTTAGTCTCAAAGGTGCCACAGGACCCTCTGTTGCTTTTTACAGATTCAGACTAACACGGTTACCCCTCTGATACATAATACTAATGCCAAGTTTTCTACAGTACTCTTCAGTTTTAGATCTCAAGGAAGTTTTAAAAAGAGGTCAATTATCCTCATTTAACCACTGGGGAAACCAAGGCATGGGGAGGGACTTGACTGCTCTATGGTCACCTACTAATAGGTCAGTTGCAGAGCCATGAATTAAACCCAGTCTTCTGAATCCCATCCCACTAATGAAGATCAGGAAACATAACTCCTCAAACCCTTCAAGTGGTGTGGATATTGGGATGGCTAGAGCGAGCTACACATGAAATGAAGACATTAAGTGCTCCAGGAACTTAACTCGTACAATGAATTGATTCCATTTTAAGATGAACTCAGATCCCAAATGCAGATATAAACTTCCTCAGTTTGGAGGTGATCCGATCCGGGATCTTATTTTGGAGGGGGTGCGGGTAGGAGGGAGAAGAAAGAGTATTTAAAATGTCCTTTACTCTCCCTCAGACCCCATTTATGCGGTTGCTGAACTATAGGGATACCCCAGCCACGCACCCCTTCCCCTGGCCATCCTTCCTGAAGGCGCCCCAGGACGGGACTATGGGTGCCACAGGAGCGCTGCCCCACCCGCGCAATCCTCTCCCCTGGGGGCAATCCGGCAGGGCTAAGCCGGCTTTAGGATCGTTTTGTGCCAGTGGCGCGGTGGATCAAGGCCGTAGGGTTTAACCGCCTCTCCACAGGGGAGGCTTCCATCGCAGGGGACCAACGCCGGGCTGCTTAGTGCAGGGGCCCCGGGGCAAGTCCGTGAGGGGGAGCTGGGCAGGGGCTGGGGGCGCATTGCCCAGCCTGGAAAGGCTCCATGTCGTGGGTCGTGTGAATTGCACATTGCCAGCTCGGGTGGGGGGTGTAGCCCGATTCCCCCACGTGTCCCCTCTGCAGACACACACCAGCCATTTCCTTTTGTTCCCCGCTCTCCTGGCCACTTGCCAGCTGGGCGTGCGGGGAGAGGAGCGCGCCGCGGGGGGTCTCTGTGTGGCCAGTGGCTGCGGGCACGGGCCGGAGTGGCCGGACCAGGTGTGGGTGCGCCGGGAGGTGGTGGGGGGGAAGCCGCTGCCTGCGCGGACTGAGCGAGTCCCGCTGCAGCCGGGTGCGCCCCCAGCTCATCCCTGCCCGCACAATGGGAGGGAGCGAGCACAGCGCGGCGGCGGCCGGGAGCTGCCGAGGTTGCCCCGCTCCCTCCTTCCCAGCCGCTGTTTGGGCTCCATCGGCTCGCCAAGCGCCGCGGGGCTGGCCCCTTCACTCACCATGGTGCGGACGAGAGGGGTGCGGTGGCCAGGCGGGCGCTGTGGAGGGCGAGAGAAGCAATGCGCTGTCCAGGGTATCCAGCTCCCTGCCGCCCGCCGCTCGCTCCGCGCTCTCACTCAGCTCCTTCTCTGCCTTGTCTTCCCCCTCCCTCCAGCTTAAGCAGAGCCCTGGCCTCTACATGCTCCCTCCCCCTCCCCCTGCAGCCGGGAGCTGGTGACTTCAGAGGGGAGGCGGATCCGGGGAACGTTCTTTCCCACCCCCCTCGCAGGCGCTGGCTGGCCAGGCAGGTGCACAAGCAGAAGACGGTGGCTGGCTATTGTGGCTGCTTAGGACAGCTCCTGGCAGCAGCAGCGTGCACGGGAGCATCTCCTTAAACGTGGTCAGCTGCGTAGTCGTTCCAAGCCTGCTAGCCGGTGACCTTTGACTGATAACAGCCTGTCTCGTGTACGCTCTTTAGCCCCGGGAATTCTCCTGTGTCTGCAGGGGGCTAATGCCTAAAGTGACTAGAAAGCAAGTGTGGTTGGGCGTGGGTGTCTTTAGGTGGCAGGTGACCACAAACAGGCAGCACAGCAGGGCTATGCAAGTCTAGCGTGAAGGAAAGAATATTGTGGCTGCTGAGATCTGAGGAACAAAACGCAGGCACTGCGCAGTCTTATCTGTGCTGCAGTTTTTACTACAGCAAGCAGATTTCTACAACGACAGAGGGGAAATGTCACAAGCCAGCAGAAACAAACGTGTCAAGCGTGAAGAGAAAAGAATAAGAAAGATAATAATTTTGCTACCATTCGTTACTCCTTGCCTGCGATCATCCCCTGTATTCAAAAGCAAGAAAGTGTCACGGCTGGAAAGGTGCGGTAAGAAACAAGACCAAGTACTTTCTCTTGTTCAGAAAACTACTTGAGGTGGCGGAGAGGAGAGAAAATGTGTGAGGCTTCAAGAAATTAAAGAGTGAAAGTAAATAGCTGAAGGAAAAATAATGCAGAAGTCCAGCAGGAAAAGGAGCCACGGTTGGTTGGATGGTGTCAAATCAATTCCCTGTGAACAAGTTTCTGCCTCACAAAAACTATCAGCATTAATGTCATCCTTGTCCTCGGGAGGTCAAGGACTAAAAAGATAGGAAGAGTGAGCTACCTTCCTGAATCTAATGGTGGTCCCTCCAAATCAGGATTGAGACACTAGTGGGCAGTTGGGGAACAAAGAGGAGAGGTAGTACTCCTGCTGCTTGTGCTGTATCTGTTCCCTGAGAGGACTTCAGTCTGCATGACTGTCAGTCCAGCACCTTAAAGATCTCAGAGGATATTCAAAATACTCCTGTGATGGGCTCAACCTACCTGAGATCACATCTCCTTCTTGAACAATGATCTTCCTGACAGCTACATTCCACTGGAAAAAGGAAACTGACAAAGGAGGCTTCTGAGTGCCGGAGACAGTGACCAATTGGGTAGCTGGGGAGGATAGATAGTACAGGTGGCAAGAAGGAAATCTCAATTTCATGATACTTTGCCCCTGGAATGTAACATGTAACAAAATGTCAGTTCAGGAAGAAGATGGGGGAGGGTGGAGTGAGGTGGGGAGAAACCAGGATACTTAGACCTGTGAAGGAATTGGGATTTCTGTTTTTGTGGGATATTCCCATTTCAAACTTTGTTTCCATCTGGAATCAGAATGAAATTAAATCTTGAGATTTCCCACACGATTTAAAATTCTAATTTTTTGTCACCAGAAATATTTTGTTTTGATTTTGACTTTAAGGTTTAAAATTGTTTAATGTAAAACAAAATACATTTCAAAACATAAGTGAGTTTGAAAATGAAAAATCTAAATAGTGTTCTGAAAATGCTAGAAAGAAATATTTTGTGATTATTGAAATGCTTCATTGATTTTATTTTTGAAACAAAATTGTATTGACATTGACATTCCTGCAGAAAGTTTTGACTTTTGACAAAATAGTGTTTGCTGACAAGGGGAAAAATGTTTTGTCTGAAAACTTTTGACCAGCTCTCAGGGATTTTCTTTTATTATTATTATTTGTTTGTCTTTTGCTTTTGGTGGTGTGCACACAACAGAATGAACCTCCATAATTAAGGTATATTTGAAGTATATATGTTCATACCGTTATCCAAAGCAAGAACCTACCTGATCATTTCCCCAAAATGAAAGCCAACTGTTTTAAACTGCAAAGATTTTGGGGGATGGGTTTGTTACTGCTTCACTCCATAGTTTCTGCTGCAACCACATCCAGAGATATGACAATTGTACTGGGAGCAGTTCTCTTCACAATATTGGCTACCTGTCCAGAAATGGGAAATGCTAGTTATCTCACACAAAGACCTGTGCTTATGTGACTTCCAGCCCAGCTTTGCAGACTCAAGTAGTTTGTTTAACCAGCCATACTCTTGAATGCTCTCTATACTGAGCCAACTTTTTGAGGTTCACCCTCAATATCTTCATTTTATTCATCTTCACTTTAGATTATTCACTTGATTCCTGATGAGTTACTAAATGCAGAGAGAACAGGAGTACTTGTGGCACCTTAGAGACTAACAAATTTATTAGAGCATAAGCTTTCGTGGACTACAGCCCACTTGATATGCATCTGAAGAAGTGGGCTGTAGTCCACGAAAGCTTATGCTCTAATAAATTTGTTAGTCTCTAAGGTGCCACAAGTACTCCTGTTCTT